>NW_028227339.1:459971-659971 GCF_978045245.1 Mus caroli
TTTGCATTTCGTGTAATCCGGGTTTTTCAGAGCAACTCACTCATATACTATGTGCATTTCTTATATTCTATATTTTTCAGAGCAACTCACTCTTATACTATGTACTACTGTGCATTTCGTGTAATACGGGTTTTTCAGTAAATTCTAAGTTTTTCAGTGCAACTCCCTCATATACTATGTACTACACTGTGCCTTTCTTATATTCTAAGTTTTTCAGTGCAACTCACTCATATACTATATACTACACTGTGCATTTGGTGTAATCCGGGTTTTTCATCAAAACTCAATCATATACCATGTACTAGACTGTGCGTTTCTTATATTCTAAGTTTTTCAATGCAGCTCACTCATATACTATGTACTACACTGTGCGTTTCTTATATTCTAAGTTTTTCAGTGCAACTCACTCATATACTATGTACTACACTGTGCATTTGGTGTAATCCGGGTTTTTCATCAAAACTCAATCATATACCATGTACTAGACTGTGAGTTTCTTATATTCTAAGTTTTTCAGTGCAACTCACTCATATACTATGAACTACACTGTGCATTTCGTGTAATCCGGGATTTTCAGTAAAACTAACTCATATACTATGTACTATACTCTGCGTTTCTTATATTCTAAGTTTTTCACTGCAACTCACTCATATACGATGTACAACACTGTGCATTTCTTGTAATCCGGGTTTTTTAGTAAAACTCACTCATATACTATGTACTACACTGTGCGTTTCTTATATTCTAAGTTTTTCAGTGCAACTCAGTCATATACTATGTACTACACTGTGCATTTTGTGTAATCCGGGTTTTTCAGCAAAACTCACTCATATACCATGTACTACAGTCTGCGTTTCTTATATTCTAAGTTTTTCAGTACTACACTGTGCATTTCGTGTAATCCGGGTTTCTCAGTAAATTCTAAGTTTTTCAGTGCAACTCACTCATATACTGTGTACTACTTTGCATTTCGTGTAATTCGGGTTTTTCAGAGCAACTCACTCATATACTATGTGCATTTCTTATATTCTATATTTTTCAGAGCAACTCACTCTTATACTATGTACTACTGTGCATTTCGTGTAATACGGGTTTTTCAGTAAATTCTAAGTTTTTCAGTGCAACTCCCTCATATACTATGTACTACACTGTGCCTTTCTTATATTCTAAGTTTTTCAGTGCAACTCACTCATATAGTATGTACTACACTGAGTGTTTCTTATATTCTAAGTTTTTCAGTGCAACTCACTCATATACTATGTACTACACTGTGCGTTTCTTATATTCTAAGATTTTCAGTGCAAAACACCCATATAGTATGTACTACACTGTGCATTTCGTGTAATCCGGGTTTTTCAGTAAAACTCAACTCACAAATATATTATGTACTACACTGTTCATTTCCTGTAATCCGGGTTTTTCAGTAACTTCTAGGTTTTTCAGTGCAACTCACTCACTACACTGTGCATTTCGTGTAATCCGGGTTTTTCAGCAAAACTCAATCATATACAGTACTACAAATGTGCGTTTCTTATATTCTAAGTTTTTCAGTGCAACTCACTCATTTCCTATGTACTACACTGTGCATTTCGTGTAATCCGGGATTTTCAGTAAATTATAGTTTCTCAGTGCAAGTCACCTCATATTCTATGTACTACACTGTGCATTTCGTGTAATCCGGTATTTTTAGTAAAACTAACTCATATACTATGTACTACACTGTGCGTTTCTTATATTCTAAGTTTTTCAGAGCAACTCACTCATATAATATGTACTACTGTGCATTTCCTGTAATCCGGGTTTTTCAAAAATTCTAAGTTTTTCAG
Organism: Mus caroli; assembly: GCF_978045245.1. NCBI lineage: Eukaryota > Metazoa > Chordata > Mammalia > Rodentia > Muridae > Mus > Mus caroli. The sequence continues at coordinate 461,798 of NW_028227339.1, forward strand.
TGTAACTCACTCATATACTATGTACTACACTGTGGATTTCGTGTAATCCGGGTTTTTCAGTAAATTATAAGTTTCCCAGTGCAAATTACTCATATACTATGAACTACACTGTGCATTTCGTGTAATCCGGGTTTTTCAGTGCAACTCACTCATATACTATGTACTACACTGTGCATTTGGTGTAATCCGGGTTTTTCAACAAAACTCAATCATATACCATGTTCTAGACTGTGCGTTTCTTATATTCTAAGTTTTTCAGTGCAGCTCACTCATATACTATGTACTATACTGTGCATTTGGTGTAATCCGGGTTTTTCAACAAAACTCAATCATATACCATGTTCTAGACTGTGCGTTTCTTATATTCTAAGTTTTTCAGTGCACCTCACTCATATACTGTGTACTACACTGTGCATTTCGTGTAATCCGGGTTTTTCAGTAAATTAGAAGTTTCTCAGTGCAACTCACTCATATACTATATAATACACTGTGCGTTACTTATATTCTAAGTTTTTCAGTGCAAGTCAGTCATATACTATGTACTACACTGTGCATTTCGTGTAATCCGGGTTTTTTGTTAAATTCTAAGTTTTTCAGTGCAACTCACTCATATACTATGTACTACACTGTGCATTTTGTGTAATCCGGGTTTTTCAGCAAAACTCACTCATATACCATGTACTACACTGTGCGTTTCTTATATTCTACCTTTTTCAGTGCAACTCACTCATATACTATGAACTACACTGTGCATTTCATGTAATCCGGGTTTTTCAGTAAATTCTAAGTTTTTCAGTGCAACTCACTCATATACTATGAACTACACTGTGCATTTCGTGTAATCCGGGATTTTCAGTAAAACTAACTCATATACTATGTCCTATACTCTGCGTTTCTTATATTCTAAGTTTTTCACTGCAACTCACTCATATACGATGTACAACACTGTGCATTTCGTGTAATCCGGGTATTTCAGTAAAACTCACTCATATACTATGTACTACTCTGTGCGTTTCTTATATTCTAAGTTTTTGAGTGCAACTCACTCATATACTATGAACTACAATGTGCATTTCGTGTATCCGGGATTTTCAGTAAAACTCACTCATATACTATGTACTACACTTTGCCTTTCTTGTATTCTAAGTTTTTCACTGCAACTCACTCATATACTATGTACTACACTGTGCATTTCGTGTAATCCGGGTTTTTCAGCAAAACTCAATCATATACCATGTACTACACTCTGAGTTTCTTATATTCTAAGTTTTCTAGTACTACACTGTGCATTTCGTGTAATCCGGGTTTCGCAGTAAATTCTAAGTTTTTCAGTGCAACTCACTCATATACTATGTACTACTTTGCATTTCGTGTAATCCGGGTTTTTCAGAGCAACTCACTCATATACTATGTGCATTTCTTATATTCTATATTTTTCAGAGCAACTCACTCTTATACAATGTACTACTGTGCATTTCGTGTAATACGGGTTTTTCAGTAAATTCTAAGTTTTTCAGTGCAACTCCCTCATATACTATGTACTACACTGTGCCTTTCTTATATTCTAAGTTTTTCAGTGCAACTCACTCATATACTATGTACTACACTGAGTGTTTCTTATATTCTAAGTTTTTCAGTGCAACTCACTCATATACTATGTACTACACTGTGCGTTTCTTATATTCTAAGATTTTCAGTGCAAAACACTCATATAGTATGTACTACACTGTGCATTTCGTGTAATCCGGGTTTTTCAGTAAAACTCAACTCACAAATATATTATGTACTACACTGTTCATTTCCTGTAATCCGGGTTTTTCAGTAACTTCTAGGTTTTTCAGTGCAACTCACTCACTACACTGTGCATTTCGTGTAATCCGGGTTTTTCAGCAAAACTCAATCATATACAGTACTACAAATTTGCGTTTCTTATATTCTAAGTTTTTCAGTGCAACTCACTCATTTCCTATGTACTACACTGTACATTTCGTGTAATCCGGGATTTTCAGTAAAACTAACTCATATACTATGTACTATACTCTGCGTTTCTTATATTCTAAGTTTTTCACTGCAACTCACTCATATACGATGTACAACACTGTGCATTTCGTGTAATCCGGGTATTTCAGTAAAACTCACTCATATACTATGTACTACTCTGTGCGTTTCTTATATTCTAAGTTTTTGAGTGCAACTCACTCATATACTATGAACTACAATGTGCATTTCGTGTATCCGGGATTTTCAGTAAAACTCACTCATATACTATGTACTACACTTTGCCTTTCTTGTATTCTAAGTTTTTCACTGCAACTCACTCATATACTATGTACTACACTGTGCATTTCGTGTAATCCGGGTTTTTCAGCAAAACTCAATCATATACCATGTACTACACTCTGAGTTTCTTATATTCTAAGTTTTTCAGTACTACACTGTGCATTTCGTGTAATCCGGGTTTCGCAGTAAATTCTAAGTTTTTCAGTGCAACTCACTCATATACTATGTACTAATTTGCATTTCGTGTAATCCGGGTTTTTCAGAGCAACTCACTCATATACTATGTGCATTTCTTATATTCTATATTTTTCAGAGCAACTCACTCTTATACAATGTACTACTGTGCATTTCGTGTAATACGGGTTTTTCAGTAAATTCTAAGTTTTTCAGTGCAACTCCCTCATATACTATGTACTACACTGTGCCTTTCTTATATTCTAAGTTTTTCAGTGCAACTCACTCATATACTATGTACTACACTGAGTGTTTCTTATATTCTAAGTTTTTCAGTGCAACTCACTCATATACTATGTACTACACTGTGCGTTTCTTATATTCTAAGATTTTCAGTGCAAAACACTCATATAGTATGTACTACACTGTGCATTTCGTGTAATCCGGGTTTTTCAGCAAAACTCAATCATATACAGTACTACAAATGTGCGTTTCTTATATTCTAAGTTTTTCAGTGCAACTCACTCATTTCCTATGTACTACACTGTACATTTCGTGTAATCCGGGATTTTCAGTAAATTATAGTTTCTCAGTGCAAGTCACTCATATTCTATGTACTACACTGTGCATTTCGTGTAATCCGGTATTTTTAGTAAAACTAACTCATATACTATGTACTACACTGTGCGTTTCTTATATTCTAAGTTTTTCAGAGCAACTCACTCATATAATATGTACTACTGTGCATTTCCTGTAATCCGGGTTTTTCAAAAATTCTAAGTTTTTCAGTGTAACTCACTCATATACTATGTACTACACTGTGGATTTCGTGTAATCCGGGTTTTTCAGTAAATTATAAGTTTCCCAGTGCAACTTACTCATATACTATGAACTACACTGTGCATTTCGTGTAATCCGGGTTTTTCAGTGCAACTCACTCATATACCATGTACTACACTGTGCATTTGGTGTAATCCGGATTTTTCAACAAAACTCAATCATATACCATGTTCTAGACTGTGCGTTTCTTATATTCTAAGTTTTTCAGTGCAGCTCACTCATATACTATGTACTACACTGTGCATTTGGTGTAATCCGGGTTTTTCAACAAAACTCAATCATATACCATGTTCTAGACTGTGCGTTTCTTATATTCTAAGTTTTTCAGTGCAGCTCACTCATATACTGTGTACTACACTGTGCATTTCGTGTAATCCGGGTTTTTCAGTAAATTAGAAGTTTCTCAGTGCAACTCAGTCATATACTATGTACTACACTGTGCATTTCGTGTAATCCGGGTTTTTTGTTAAATTCCAAGTTTTTCAGTGCAACTCACTCATATACTATGTACTACACTGTGCATTTTGTGTAATCCGGGTTTTTCAGCAAAACTCACTCATATACCATGTACTACACTGTGCGTTTCTTATATTCTACCTTTTTCAGTGCAACTCACTCATATACTATGAACTACACTGTGCATTTCATGTAATCCGGGTTTTTCAGTAAATTCTAAGTTTTTCAGTGCAACTCACTCATATACTATGTACTACACTGTGCATTTGGTGTACTCCGGGTTTTTCAGCAAAACTCACTCATATACCATGTACTACACTGTGCGTTTGGTGTATCCGGGATTTTCAGTAAAACTCACTCATATACTATGGACTACACTGTGCGTTTCTTATATTCTAAGTTTTTCACTGCAACTCACTCATATACAATGTACAACACTGTGCATTTCGTGTAATCCGGGTATTTCAGCAAAACTCACTCATATACTATGTACTACACTGTGAGTTTCTTATATTCTAAGTTTTTCAGTGCAACTCACTCATATACTATGAACTACACTGTGCATTTCGTGTAATCCGGGATTTTCAGTAAAACTAACTCATATACTATGTACTATACTCTGCGTTTCTTATATTCTGAGTTTTTCACTGCAACTCACTCATATACTATGTACAACACTGTGCATTTCGTGTAATCCGGGTATTTCAGTAAAACTCACTCATATACTATGTACTACACTGTGCGTTTCTTATATTCTAAGTTTTTCAGTGCAACTCAGTCATATACTATGTACTACACTGTGCATTTCCTGTAATCCGGGTTTTTCAGCAAAACTCACTCATATACCATGTACTACACTGTGTGTTTCTTATATTCTAAGTTTTTCAGTGCAACTCACTCATATACTATGAACTACAATGTGCATTTCGTGTATCCGGGATTTTCAGTAAAACTCACTCATATACTGTGGACTACACTGTGCCTTTCTTATATTCTAAGTTTTTCACTGCAACTCACTCATATACTATGTACTACACTGTGCATTTCGTGTAATCCGGGTTTTTCAGCAAAACTCAATCATATACCATGTACTACACTCTGCGTTTCTTATATTCTAAGTTTTTCAGTACTACACTGTGCATTTCGTGTAATCCGGGTTTCTCAGTAAATTCTAAGTTTTTCAGTGCAACTCACTCATATACTATGTACTACTTTGCATTTCGTGTAATCCGGGTTTTTCAGAGCAACTCACTCATATACTATGTGCATTTCTTTTTCTTTTTTTTTTTAATATTTTTATTACATATTTTCCTCAATTACATTTCCAATGCTATCCCACAAGTCCCCCATAGCGCCCCCCACTTCCCTACCCACCCATTCCCATTCTTTTGGCCCTGGCATTCCCCTATATTGGGGCATATAAAGTTTGCAAGTCCAATGGGCCTCTCTTTCCATTGATGGCTGACTAGGCCATCTTTTGATACATATGCAGCTAGAGACAAGAGCTCCGGGGTTCTAGTTAGTACATCATGTTGTTCCAACAATAGGGTTGCAGATCCCTTTAGCTCCTTGGGTACTTACTCTAGCTTCTCCATTGGGAGCCCTGTGATACATCCAATAGCTGACTGTGAACATCCACTCCTGTGTTTGCTAGGCCCCAGCATCGTCTCACAAGAGACAGCTATATTTGGGTCCTTTCAGCAAAATCTTGCTAGTGTATGCAATGGTGTCAGTGTTTAGAAGTTGATTATGGGATGGATCCCTGGGTACGGCAGTCTCTAAATGGTCCATCCTTTCATCACCGCTACGAACTTTGTCTCTGTAACTCCTTCCCTGGGTGTTTTGTTCCCAATTCTGAGAAGGTGCACAGTGTCCACACTTTGGTCTTCATTCTTCTTGAGTTTCATGCGTTTAGCAAATTGTATCTTAAATCTTGGGTATCCTAAGTTTTGGGCTAATATCCACTTATCAGTGAATACATATTGTGTGAGTTCTTTTGTGATTGTGTTACTTCACTCAAGATGATGCCCTCCAGGTCCATCCATTTGGCTAGGAATTTCATAAATTCATTCTTTTTAATAGCTGAGTAGTACTCCATTGTGTAAATGTACCATAATTTCTGTATCCATTCCTCTGTTGAGGGACATCTGGGTTCTTTCCAGCTTCTGGCTATTATAAATAGGGCTGCTATGAACATAGTGGAACATGTGTCCTTTTTACCGGTTGGGACATCTTCTGGATATATGCCCAGGAGAGGTATTGCTGGATCCTCTGGTAGTACTATGTCCAATTTTCTGAGGAACCGCCAGACTGATTTCCAGAGTGGTTGTACAAGCTTGCAATCCCACCAACAATGGAGGAGTGTTCCTCTTTCTCCACATCCTCGCCAGCAACTGCTGTCACCTGAATTTTTGATCTTAGCCATTCTGACTGGTGTGAGGTGGAATCTCAGGGTTGTTTTGATTTGCATTTCCCTGATGATTAAGGATGTTGAACATTTTTTCAGGTGTTTCTCTGCCATTCAGACTATGTGCATTTCTTATATTCTATATTTTTCAGAGCAACTCACTCATATACTATGTACTACACTGTGCGTTACTTATATTCTAAGTTTTTCAGTGCAACTCACTCACTACACTGTGCATTTCGTGTAATCCGGGTTTTTCAGTAAATTCTAAGTTTTTCAGTGCAACTCACTCATATACTATGTACTACACTGTGCGTTACTTATATTCTAAGTTTTTCAGTGCAACTCACTCACTACACTGTGCATTTCGTGTAATCCGGGTTTTTCAGTAAATTAGAAGTGTCTCAGTGCAACTCCCTCATATACTATGTACTGCACTGTGCATTTCGGGTAATCCGGGTTTTTCAACAAACCTAATCATATACCGTGTACTAGACTGTGCGTTTCTTATATTCTAAGTTTTTCAGTGCAGCTCACTCATATACTATGTACTACACTGTGCCTTTCTTATATTCTAAGTATTTCAGTGCAACTCACTCATATACTATGTACTACACTGTGCATTTGGTGTAATCCGGGTTTTTCAACAAAACTCAATCATATACCATGTACTAGACTGTGCGTTTCTTATATTCTAAGTTTTTCAGTGCAGCTCACTCATATACTATGTACTACACTGTGCCTTTCTTATATTCTAAGTTTTTCAGTGCAACTCACTCATATACTATGTACTACACTGTGCGTTTCTTATATTCTAAGTATTTCAGTGCAACTCACTCATATACTATGTACCACACTCTGCATTTCGTGTAATCCGGGTTTTTCAGTAAATTAGAAGTTTCTCAGTGCAACTCACTCATATACTATGTACTACACTGTGCATTTCGGGTAATCCGGGTTTTTCAGTAAATTCTAAGCGTTTCAGTGCAACTCACTCATATACTATGTATTACACTGTGCGTTACTTATATTCTAAGTTTTTCAGTGCAACTCACTCATATACTATGTACTACACTGTGCATTTCGTGTAATCCTGGTTTTTCAATAAATTCCAAGTTTTTCAGTGCAACTCACTCATATACTATGTACTACACTGTGCGTTTCTTATATTCTAAGTATTTCAGTGCAACTCACTCATATACTATGTACTACACTGTGCATTTGGTGTAATCCGGGTTTTTCATCAAAACTCAATCATATACCATGTACTAGACTGTGTGTTTCTTATATTCTAAGTTTTTCGGTGCAGCTCACTCATATACTATGTACTACACTGTGCCTTTCTTATATTCTAAGTTTTTCAGTGCAACTCACTCCTATACTATGTACAACACTGTGCGTTTTTTATATTCTAAGTATTTCAGTGCAACTCACTCATATACTATGTACTACACTGTGCATTTGGTGTAATCCGGGTTTTTCAACAAAACTCAATCATATACCATGTTCTAGACTTTGCGTTTCTTATATTCTAAGTTTTTCAGTGCAGCTCACTCATATACTATGTACTACACTGTGCATTTCATGTAATCCAGGTTTTTCAGTAAATTGGAAGTTTCTCAGTGCAACTCACTCATATACTATATAATACACTGTGCGTTACTTATATTCTAAGTTTTTCAGTGCAACTCAGTCATATACTATGTACTACACTGTGCATTTCGTGTAATTCGGATTTTTTGTTAAATTCTAAGTTTTTCAGTGCAACTCACTCATATACTATGAACTACACTGTGCATTTCGTGTAATCCGGGATTTTCAGTAAAACTAACTCATATACTATGTACTATACTCTGCGTTTCTTATATTCTAAGTTTTTCACTGCAACTCACTCATATACTATGTACAACACTGTGCATTTCGTGTAATCCGGGTATTTCAGTAAAACTCACTCATATACTATGTACTACACTGTGCGTTTCTTATATTCTAAGTTTTTCAGTGCAACTCAGTCATATACTATGTACTACACTGTGCATTTCCTGTAATCCGGGTTTTTCAGCAAAACTCACTCATATACCATGTACTACACTGTGCGTTTCTTATATTCTAAGTTTTTCAGTGCAACTCACTCATATACTATGAACTACAATGTGCATTTCGTGTATCCGGGATTTTCAGTAAAACTCACTCATATACTGTGGACTACACTGTGCCTTTCTTATATTCTAAGTTTTTCACTGCAACTCACTCATATACTATGTACTACACTGTGCATTTCGTGTAATCCGGGTTTTTCAGCAAAACTCAATCATATACCATGTACTACACTCTGCGTTTCTTATATTCTACGTTTTTCAGTACTACACTGTGCATTTCGTGTAATCCGGGTTTCTCAGTAAATTCTAAGTTTTTCAGTGCAACTCACTCATATACTATGTACTACTTTGCATTTCGTGTAATCCGGGTTTTTCAGAGCAACTCACTCATATACTATGTGCATTTCTTTTTCTTTTTTTTTTTAATATTTTTATTACATATTTTCCTCAATTACATTTCCAATGCTATCCCACAAGTCCCCCATAGCGCCCCCCACTTCCCTACCCACCCATTCCCATTCTTTTGGCCCTGGCATTCCCCTATATTGGGGCATATAAAGTTTGCAAGTCCAATGGGCCTCTCTTTCCATTGATGGCTGACTAGGCCATCTTTTGATACATATGCAGCTAGAGACAAGAGCTCCGGGGTTCTAGTTAGTACATCATGTTGTTCCAACAATAGGGTTGCAGATCCCTTTAGCTCCTTGGGTACTTTCTCTAGCTTCTCCATTGGGAGCCCTGTGATACATCCAATAGCTGACTGTGAACATCCACTCCTGTGTTTGCTAGGCCCCAGCATCGTCTCACAAGAGACAGCTATATTTGGGTCCTTTCAGCAAAATCTTGCTAGTGTATGCAATGGTGTCAGTGTTTAGAAGTTGATTATGGGATGGATCCCTGGGTACGGCAGTCTCTAAATGGTCCATCCTTTCATCACCGCTACGAACTTTGTCTCTGTAACTCCTTCCCTGGGTGTTTTGTTCCCAATTCTGAGAAGGTGCACAGTGTCCACACTTTGGTCTTCATTCTTCTTGAGTTTCATGCGTTTAGCAAATTGTATCTTAAATCTTGGGTATCCTAAGTTTTGGGCTAATATCCACTTATCAGTGAATACATATTGTGTGAGTTCTTTTGTGATTGTGTTACTTCACTCAAGATGATGCCCTCCAGGTCCATCCATTTGGCTAGGAATTTCATAAATTCATTCTTTTTAATAGCTGAGTAGTACTCCATTGTGTAAATGTACCATAATTTCTGTATCCATTCCTCTGTTGAGGGACATCTGGGTTCTTTCCAGCTTCTGGCTATTATAAATAGGGCTGCTATGAACATAGTGGAACATGTGTCCTTTTTACCGGTTGGGACATCTTCTGGATATATGCCCAGGAGAGGTATTGCTGGATCCTCTGGTAGTACAATGTCCAATTTTCTGAGGAACCGCCAGACTGATTTCCAGAGTGGTTGTACAAGCTTGCAATCCCACCAACAATGGAGGAGTGTTCCTCTTTCTCCACATCCTCGCCAGCAACTGCTGTCACCTGAATTTTTGATCTTAGCCATTCTGACTGGTGTGAGGTGGAATCTCAGGGTTGTTTTGATTTGCATTTCCCTGATGATTAAGGATGTTGAACATTTTTTCAGGTGTTTCTCTGCCATTCAGACTATGTGCATTTCTTATATTCTATATTTTTCAGAGCAACTCACTCATATACTATGTACTACACTGTGCGTTACTTATATTCTAAGTTTTTCAGTGCAACTCACTCACTACACTGTGCATTTCGTGTAATCCGGGTTTTTCAGTAAATTCTAAGTTTTTCAGTGCAACTCACTCATATACTATGTACTACACTGTGCGTTACTTATATTCTAAGTTTTTCAGTGCAACTCACTCACTACACTGTGCATTTCGTGTAATCCGGGTTTTTCAGTAAATTAGAAGTTTCTCAGTGCAACTCCCTCATATACTATGTACTGCACTGTGCATTTCGGGTAATCCGGGTTTTTCAACAAACCTAATCATATACCGTGTACTAGACTGTGCGTTTCTTATATTCTAAGTTTTTCAGTGCAGCTCACTCATATACTATGTACTACACTGTGCCTTTCTTATATTCTAAGTATTTCAGTGCAACTCACTCATATACTATGTACTACACTGTGCATTTGGTGTAATCCGGGTTTTTCAACAAAACTCAATCATATACCATGTACTAGACTGTGCGTTTCTTATATTCTAAGTTTTTCAGTGCAGCTCACTCATATACTATGTACTACACTGTGCCTTTCTTATATTCTAAGTTTTTCAGTGCAACTCACTCATATACTATGTACTACACTGTGCGTTTCTTATATTCTAAGTATTTCAGTGCAACTCACTCATATACTATGTACCACACTCTGCATTTCGTGTAATCCGGGTTTTTCAGTAAATTAGAAGTTTCTCAGTGCAACTCACTCATATACTATGTACTACACTGTGCATTTCGGGTAATCCGGGTTTTTCAGTAAATTCTAAGCGTTTCAGTGCAACTCACTCATATACTATGTATTACACTGTGCGTTACTTATATTCTAAGTTTTTCAGTGCAACTCACTCATATACTATGTACTACACTGTGCATTTCGTGTAATCCTGGTTTTTCAATAAATTCCAAGTTTTTCAGTGCAACTCACTCATATACTATGTACTACACTGTGCGTTTCTTATATTCTAAGTATTTCAGTGCAACTCACTCATATACTATGTACTACACTGTGCATTTGGTGTAATCCGGGTTTTTCATCAAAACTCAATCATATACCATGTACTAGACTGTGTGTTTCTTATATTCTAAGTTTTTCGGTGCAGCTCACTCATATACTATGTACTACACTGTGCCTTTCTTATATTCTAAGTTTTTCAGTGCAACTCACTCCTATACTATGTACAACACTGTGCGTTTTTTATATTCTAAGTATTTCAGTGCAACTCACTCATATACTATGTACTACACTGTGCATTTGGTGTAATCCGGGTTTTTCAACAAAACTCAATCATATACCATGTTCTAGACTTTGCGTTTCTTATATTCTAAGTTTTTCAGTGCAGCTCACTCATATACTATGTACTACACTGTGCATTTCGTGTAATCCAGGTTTTTCAGTAAATTGGAAGTTTCTCAGTGCAACTCACTCATATACTATATAATACACTGTGCGTTACTTATATTCTAAGTTTTTCAGTGCAACTCAGTCATATACTATGTACTACACTGTGCATTTCGTGTAATCCGGATTTTTTGTTAAATTCTAAGTTTTTCAGTGCAACTCACTCATATACTATGTACTACACTGTGCATTTTGAGTAATCCGGGTTTTTCAGCAAAACTCACTCATATACCATGTACTACACTGTGCGTTTCTTATATTCTACCTTTTTCAGTGCAACTCACTCATATACTATGAACTACACTGTGCATTTCATGTAAGTCGGGTTTTTCAGTAAATTCTAAGTTTTTCAGTGCAACTCAGTCATATACTATGTACTACACTGTGCATTTCGTGTAATCCGGGTTTTTCAGCAAAATTCACTCATATACCATGTACTACACTGTGCGTTTCTTATATTCTAAGTTTTTCAGTGCAGCTCACTCATATACTATGTACTACACTGTGCATTTCGTGTAATCCAGGTTTTTCAGTAAATTGGAAGTTTCTCAGTGCAACTCACTCATATACTATATAATACACTGTGCGTTACTTATATTCTAAGTTTTTCAGTGCAACTCAGTCATATACTATGTACTACACTGTGCATTTCGTGTAATCCGGATTTTTTGTTAAATTCTAAGTTTTTCAGTGCAACTCACTCATATACTATGTACTACACTGTGCATTTTGAGTAATCCGGGTTTTTCAGCAAAACTCACTCATATACCATGTACTACACTGTGCGTTTCTTATATTCTACCTTTTTCAGTGCAACTCACTCATATACTATGAACTACACTGTGCATTTCATGTAAGTCGGGTTTTTCAGTAAATTCTAAGTTTTTCAGTGCAACTCAGTCATATACTATGTACTACACTGTGCATTTCGTGTAATCCGGGTTTTTCAGCAAAATTCACTCATATACCATGTACTACACTGTGCGTTTCTTATATTCTAAGTTTTTCAGTGCTACTCACTCATATACTATGAACTACAATGTGCATTTCGTGTATCCGAGATTTTCAGTAAAACTCACTCATATACTGTGGACTACACTGTGCCTTTCTTATATTCTAAGTTTTTCACTGCAACTCACTCATATACTATGTACTACACTGTGCATTTCGTGTAATCCGGGTTTTTCAGCAAAACTCAATCATATACCATGTACTACACTCTGCGTTTCTTATATTCTAAGTTTTTCAGTACTACACTGTGCATTTCGTGTAATCCGGGTTTCTCAGTAAATTCTAAGTTTTTCAGTGCAACTCACTCATATACTATGTACTACTTTGCATTTCGTGTAATCCGGGTTTTTCAGAGCAACTCACTCATATACTATGTGCATTTCTTATATTCTATATTTTTCAGAGCAACTCACTCATATACTATGTACTACTGTGCATTTCGTGTAATACGAGTTTTTCAGTAAATTCTAAGTTTTTCAGTGCAACTCACTCATATACTATGTACTACACTGTGCGTTACTTATATTCTAAGTTTTTCATTGCAACTCACTCACTACACTGTGCATTTCGTGTAATTCGGGTTTTTCAGTAAATTAGAAGTTTCTCAGTGCAACTCCCTCATATACTATGTACTGCAGTTTGCATTTCGGGTAATCCGGGTTTTTCAACAAAACTCAATCATATACCATGTACTAGACTGTGCGTTTCTTATATTCTAAGTTTTTCAGTGCAGCTCACTCATATACTATGTACTACACTGTGCCTTTCTTATATTCTAAGTATTTCAGTGCAACTCACTCATATACTATGTACTACACTGTGCATTTGGTGTAATCCGGGTTTTTCAACAAAACTCAATCATATACCATGTACTAGACTGTGCGTTTCTTATATTCTAAGTTTTTCACTGCAACTCACTCATATACTATGTACAACACTATGCATTTCGTGTAAACCGGGTATTTCAGTAAAACTCACTCATATACTATGTACTACACTGTGCGTTTCTTATATTCTAAGTTTTTCAGTGCAACTCAGTCATATACTAAGTACTACACTGTGCATTTCGTGTAATCCGGGTTTTTCAGCAAAACTCACTCATATACCATGTACTACACTGTGCGTTTCTTATATTCTAAGTTTTTCAGTGCAACTCACTCATATACTATGAACTACAATGTGCATATCGTGTATCCGGGATTTTCAGTAAAACTCACTCATATACTGTGGACTACACTGTGCCTTTCTTATATTCTAAGTTTTTCACTGCAACTCACTCATATACTATGTACTACACTGTGCATTTCGTGTAATCCGGGTTTTTCAGCAAAACTCAATCATATACCATGTACTACACTCTGCGTTTCTTATATTCTAAGTTTTTCAGTACTACACTGTGCATTTCGTGTAATCCGGGTTTCTCAGTAAATTCTAAGTTTTTCAGTGCAACTCACTCATATACTATGTACTACTTTGCATTTCGTGTAATCCGGGTTTTTCAGAGCAACTCACTCATATACTATGTGCATTTCTTATATTCTATATTTTTCAGAGCAACTCACTCATATACTATGTACTACTGTGCATTTCGTGTAATACGGGTTTTTCAGTAAATTCTAAGTTTTTCAGTGCAACTCACTCATATACTATGTACTACACTGTGCGTTACTTATATTCTAAGTTTTTCACTGCAACTCACTCACTACACTGTGCATTTCGTATAATCCGGGTTTTTCAGTAAATTAGAAGTTTCTCAGTGCAACTCCCTCATATACTATGTACTGCACTGTGCATTTCAGGTAATCCGGGTTTTTCAACAAACCTAATCATATACCGTGTACTAGACTGTGCGTTTCTTATATTCTAAGTTTTTCAGGGCAGCTCACTCATATACTATGTACTACACTGTGCCTTTCTTATATTCTAAGTATTTCAGTGCAACTCACTCATATACTATGTACTACACTGTGCATTTGGTGTAATCCGGGTTTTTCAACAAAACTCAATCATATACCATGTACTAGACTGTGCGTTTCTTATATTCTAAGTTTTTCAGTGCAGCTCACTCATATACTATGTACTACACTGTGCCTTTCTTATATTCTAAGTTTTTCAGTGCAACTCACTCATATACTATGTACTACACTGTGCATTTCGGGTAATCCGGGTTTTTCAGTAAATTCTAAGCGTTTCAGTGCAACTCACTCATATACTATGTACTACACTGTGCGTTACTTATATTCTAAGTTTTTCAGTGTAACTCAATCATATACTATGTACTACACTGTACATTTCGTGTAATCCTGGTTTTTCAATAATTTCCAAGTTTTTCAGTGCAACTCACTCAAATACTATGTACTACACTGTGCGTTTCTTATATTCTAAGTATTTCAGTGCAACTCACTCATATACTATGTACTACACTGTGCATTTGGTGTAATCCGGGTTTTTCATCAAAACTCAATCATATACCATGTACTAGACTGTGCGTTTCTTATATTCTAAGTGTTTCAGAGCAGCTCACTCATATACTATGTACTACACTGTGCCTTTCTTATATTCTAAGTTTTTCAGTGCAACTCACTCCTATACTATGTACAACACTGTGCGTTTCTTATATTCTAAGTATTTCAGTGCAAGTCACTCATATACTATGTACTACACTGTGCATTTGGTGTAATCCGGGTTTTTCAACAAAACTCAATCATATACCATGTACTAAACTGTGCGTTTCTTATATTCTAAGTTTTTCAGTGCAGCTCACTCATATACTATGTACTACACTGTGCGTTTCTTATATTCTAAGTTTTTCAGTGCAACTCACTCATATACTATGTACTAAACTGTGCTTTTCTTATATTCTAAGTATTTCAGTGCAACTCACTCATATACTATGTACTACACTGTGCATTTGGTGTAATCCGGGTTTTTTAACAAAACTCAATCATATACCATGTTCTAGACTGTGCGTTTCTTATATTCTAAGTTTTTTAGTGCAGCTCACTCATATACTATGTACTACACTGTGCATTTCGTGTAATCCGGGTTTTTCAGTAAATTAGAAGTTTCTCAGTGCAACTCACTCATATACTATATAATACACTGTGCGTTACTTATATTCTAAGTTTTTCAGTGCAACTCAGTCATATACTATGTACTACACTGTGCATTTCGTGTAATCCGGGTTTTTTGTTAAATTCTAAGTTTTTATGTGCAACTCACTCATATACTATGTACTACACTGTGCATTTTGTATAATCCGGGTTTTTCAGCAAAACTCACTCATTTACCATGTACTACACTGTGTGTTTCTTATATTCTACCTTTTTCTGTGCAACTCACTCATATACTATGAACTACACTGTGCATTTCATGTAATCCGGGTTTTTCAGTAAATTCTAAGTTTTTCAGTGCAACTCACTCATATACTATGTACTACACTGTGCATTTCGTGTACTCCGGGTTTTTCAGCAAAACTCACTCATATACCATGTACTACACTGTGCGTTTCTTATATTCTAAGTTTTTCACTGCAACTCACTCATATACAATGTACAACACTGTGCATTTCGTGTAATCCGGGTATTTCAGCAAAACTCACTCATATACTATGTACTACACTGTGAGTTTCTTATATTCTAAGTTTTCCAGTGCAACTCACTCATATACTATGAACTACACTGTGCATTTCGTGTAATCCGGGATTTTCAGTAAAACTAACTCATATACTATGTACTATACTCTGCGTTTCTTATATTCTAACTTTTGCAGTGCAACTCAGTCATATACTATGTACTACACTGTGCATTTCGTGTAATCCGGGTTTTTCAGGAAAACTCACTCATATACCATGTACTACACTGTGCGTTTCTTATATTCTAACTTTTTCAGTGCAACTCACTCATATACTATGAACTACAATGTGTATTTCGTGTATCCGGGATTTTCAGTAAAACTCACTCATATACTGTGGACTACACTGTGCCTTTCTTATATTCTAAGTTTTTCACTGCAACTCACTCATATACTATGTACTACACTGTGCATTTCTTGTAATCCGGGTTTTTCAGCAGAACTCAGTCATATACCATGTACTACACTCTGCGTTTCTTATATTCTAAGTTTTTCAGTACTACACTGTGCATTTCGTGTAATCCGGGTTTCTCAGTAAATTCTAAGTTTTTCAGTGCTACTCACTCATATACTATGTACTACTTTGCATTTCGTGTAATCCTGGTTTTTCAGAGCAACTCACTCATATACTATGTGCATTTCTTATAATCTATATTTTTCAGAGCAACTCACTCTTATACTATGTACTACTGTCCATTTCGTGTAATACGGGTTTTTCAGTAAATTCTAAGTTTTTCAGTGCAACTCACTCATATACTATGTACTACACTGTGTGTTACTTATATTCTAAGTTTTTCAGTGCAACTCACTCACTACACTGTGCATTTCGTGTAATCCGGGTTTTTCAGTAAATTAGAAGTTTCTCAGTGCAACTCCCTCATATACTATGTACTACACTGTGCGTTTCTTATATTCTAAGTTTTTCAGTGCAACTCACTCATATAATATGTACTACTGTGCATTTCCTGTAATCCGGGTTTTTCAAAAATTCTAAGTTTTTCAGTGTAACTCACTCATATACTATGTATTACACTGTGGATTTCGTGTAATCCGGGTTTTTCAGTAAATTATAAGTTTCCCAGTGCAACTTACTCATATACTATGAACTACACTGTGCATTTCGTGTAATCCGGGTTTTTCAGTGCAAGTCACTCATATACTATGTAATACACTGTGCATTTGGTGTAATCCGGGTTTTTCAACAAAACTCAATCATATACCATGTACTAAACTGTGCGTTTCTTATATTCTAAGTTTTTCAATGCAGCTCACTCATATACTATGTACTACACTGTGCGTTTCTTATATTCTAAGTTTTTCAGTGCAACTCATTCATATACTATGTACTAAACTGTGCTTTTTTTATATTCTAAGTATTTCAGTGCAACTCACTCATATACTATGTACTACACTGTGCATTTGGTGTAATCCGGGTTTTTCAACAAAACTCAATCATATACCATGTTCTAAACTGTGCGTTTCTTATATTCTAAGTTTTTTAGTGCAGCTCACTCATATACTATGTACTACACTGTGCATTTCGTGTAATCCGGGTTTTTCAGTAAATTAGAAGTTTCTCAGTGCAACTCACTCATATACTATATAATACACTGTGCGTTACTTATATTCTAAGTTTTTCAGTGCAACTCAGTCATATACTATGTACTACACTGTGCATTTCGTGTAATCCGGGTTTTTTGTTAAATTCTAATTTTTTATGTGCAACTCACTCATATACTATGTACTACACTGTGCATTTTGTGTAATCCGGGTTTTTCAGCAAAACTCACTCATATACCATGTACTACACTGTGCGTTTCTTATATTCTACCTTTTTCTGTGCAACTCACTCATATACTATGAACTACACTGTGCATTTCATGTAATCCGGGTTTTTCAGTAAATTCTAAGTTTTTCAGTGCAACTCACTCATATACTATATACTACACTGTGCATTTCATGTAATCCGGGTTTTTCAGCAAAACTCACTCATATACCATGTACTACACTGTGCGTTTCGTGTATCCGGGATTTACAGTAAAACTCACTCATATACTATGGACTACACTGTGCGTTTCTTATATTCTAAGTTTTTCACTGCAACTCACTCATATACAATGTACAACACTGTGCATTTCGTGTAATCCGGGTATTTCAGCAAAACTCACTCATATACTATGTACTACACTGTGAGTTTCTTATATTCTAAGTTTTCCAGTGCAACTCACTCATATACTATGAACTACACTGTGCATTTCGTGTAATCCGGGATTTTCAGTAAAACTAACTCATATACTATGTACTATACTCTGCGTTTCTTATATTCTAAGTTTTTCAGTGCAACTCAGTCATATACTATGTACTACACTGTGCATTTCGTGTAATCCGGGTTTTTCAGGAAAACTCACTCATATACCATGTACTACACTGTGCGTTTCTTATATTCTAAGTTTTTCAGTGCAACTCACTCATATACTATGAACTACAATGTGTATTTCGTGCATCCGGGATTTTCAGTAAAACTCACTCATATACTATGTACTACACTGTGCCTTTCTTATATTCTAAGTTT
The DNA here is from genome assembly GCF_978045245.1 of Mus caroli. NCBI lineage: Eukaryota > Metazoa > Chordata > Mammalia > Rodentia > Muridae > Mus > Mus caroli. The sequence continues at coordinate 480,420 of NW_028227339.1, forward strand.
TTCACTGCAACTCACTCATATACTATGTACTACACTGTGCATTTCGTGTAATCCGGGTTTTTCAGCAAAACTCAGTCATATACCATGTACTACACTCTGCGTTTCTTATATTCTAAGTTTTTCAGTACTACACCGTGCATTTCGTGTAATCCGGGTTTCTCAGTAAATTCTAAGTTTTTCAGTGCAACTCACTCATATACTATGTACTACTTTGCATTTCGTGTAATCCTGGTTTTTCAGAGCAACTCACTCATATACTATGTGCATTTCTTATATTCTATATTTTTCAGAGCAACTCACTCTTATACTATGTACTACTGTGCATTTCGTGTAATCCGGCTTTTTCAGTAAATTAGAAGTTTCTCAGTGCAACTCCCTCATATACTATGTACTACACTGTGCCTTTCTTATATTCTAAGTTTTTCAGTGCAACTCACTCATATACTATGTACTACACTGTGTGTTTCTTATATTCTAAGTTTTTCAGTGCAACTCACTCATATACTATGTACTACAATGTGCGTTTCTTATATTCTAAGTTTTTCAGTGCAAAACACTCATATACTATGTACTACACTGTGCATTTCGTGTAATCCGGGTTTTTCAGTAAAACTCAACTCACAAATATATTATGTACTACACTGTTCATTTCCTGTAATCCGGGTTTTTCAGAAACTTCTAGGTTTTTTAGTGCAACTCACTCCTATACTATGTACTACACTGTGCATTTCGTGTAATCCGGGTTTTTCAGCAAAACTCAATCATATACAGTACTACAAATGTGCGTTTCTTATATTCTAAGTTTTTCAGTGCAACTCACTCATTTCCTATGTACTACACTGTGCATTTCGTGTAATCCGGGATTTTCAGTAAATTATAGTTTCTCAGTGCAAGTCACTCATATTCTATGTACTACACTGTGCATTTCGTGTAATCCGGTATTTTTAGTAAAACTAACTCATATACTATGTACTACACTGTGCGTTTCTTATATTCTAAGTTTTTCAGAGCAACTCACTCATATAATATGTACTACTGTGCATTTCCTGTAATCCGGGTTTTTCAAAAATTCTAAGTTTTTCAGTGTAACTCACTCATATACTATGTACTACACTGTGGATTTCGTGTAATCCGGGTTTTTCAGTAAATTATAAGTTTCCCAGTGCAACTTACTCATATACTATGAACTACACTGTGCATTTAGTGTAATCCGGGTTTTTCAGTGCAACTCACTCATATACTATGTACTACAGTGTGCATTTGGTGTAATCCGGGTTTTTCAACAAAACTCAATCATATACCATGTACTAGACTGTGCGTTTCTTATATTCTAAGTTTTTCAGTGCAGCTCACTCATATACTATGTACTACACTGTGCGTTTCTTATATTCTAAGTTTTTCAGTGCAACTCACTCATATACTATGTACTACACTGTGCTTTTCTTATATTCTAAGTTTTTCAGTGCAACTCACTCATATACTATGTACTACACTGTCCATTTTGTGTAATCCGGGTTTTTCAGCAAAACTCACTCATATACCATGTACTACACTGTGCGTTTCTTATATTCTACCTTTTTCAGTGCAACTCACTCATATACTATGTACTACACTGTCCATTTTGTGTAATCCGGGTTTTTCAGCAAAACTCACTCATATACCATGTACTACACTGTGCGTTTCTTATATTCTACCTTTTTCAGTGCAACTCACTCATATACTATGAAATACACTGTGCATTTCATGTAATCCGGGTTTTTCAGTAAATTCTAAGTTTTTCAGTGCAACTCACTCATATACTATGTACTACACTGTGCATTTGGTGTACTCCGGGTTTTTCAGCAAAACTCACTCATATACCATGTACTACACTGTGCGTTTCGTGTATCCGGGATTTTCAGTAAAACTCACTCATATACTATGGACTACACTGTGCGTTTCTTATATTCTAAGTTTTTCACTGCAACTCACTCATATACAATGTACAACACTGTGCATTTCGTGTAATCCGGGTATTTCAGCAAAACTCACTCATATACTATGTACTACACTGTGAGTTTCTTATATTCTAAGTTTTTCAGTGCAACTCAGTCATATACTATGTACTACACCGCATTTCGTGTAATCCGGGTTTTACAGCAAAACTCACTCACATACCATGTACTACACTGTGCGTTTCTTATATTCTAAGTTTTTCAGTGCAACTCACTCATATACTATGAACTACAATGTGCATTTCGTGTATCCGGGATTTTCAGTAAAACTCACTCATATATTGTGGACTACACTGTGCTTTTCTTATATTCTAAGTATTTCAGTGCAACTCACTCATATACTATGTACTACACTGTGCATTTGGTGTAATCCGGGTTTTTCAACAAAACTCAATCATATACCAGTACTAGACTGTGCCTTTCTTATTTTCTAAGTTTTTCACTGCAACTCACTCATATACTATGTACTACACTGTGCATTTCGTGTAATCCGGGTTTTTCAGCAAAACTAAATCATATACCATGTACTACACTCTGCGTTTTTTATATTCTAAGTTTTTCAGTACTACACTGTGCATTTCTTGCAATCCGGGTTTCTCAGTAAATTCTAAGTTTTTCAGTGCAACTCACTCATATAATATGTACTACGTTGCATTTCGTGTAATCCGGGTTTTTCAGAGCAACTCACTCATATACTATGTGCATTTCTTATATTCTATATTTTTCAGAGCAACTCACTCATATACTATGTACTACTGTGCATTTCGGGTAATCCGGGTTTTTCAGTAAATTCTAAGCGTTTCAGTGCAACTCACTAATATACTATGTACTACACTGTGCGTTACTTATATTCTAAGTTTTTCAGTGCAACTCACTCATATACTATGTACTACACTGTGCATTTCGTGTAATCCTGGTTTTTCAATAAATTCCAAGTTTTTCAGTGCAACTCACTCATATAGTATGTACTACACTGTGCGTTTCTTATATTCTAAGTATTTCAGTGCAACTCAGTCATATACTATGTACTAAACTGTGCATTTTGTGTAATCCGGGTTTTTCATCAAAACTCAATCATATACCATGTACTAGACTGTGCGTTTCTTATATTCTAAGTTTTTCAGTGCAGCTCACTCATATACTATGTACTACACTGTGCCTTTCTTATATTCTAAGTTTTTAAGTGCAACTCACTCCTATACTATGTACAACACTGTGCGTTTCTTATATTCTAAGTATTTCAGTGCAAGTCACTCATATACTATGTACTACACTGTGCATTTGGTGTAATCCGGGTTTTTCAACAAAACTTAATCATATACCATGTACTAGACTGTGAGTTTCTTATATTCTAAGTTTTTCAGTGCAGCTCACTCATATACTATGTACTACACTGTGCGTTTCTTATATTCTAAGTTTTTCAGTGCAGCTCACTCATATACTATGTACTACACTGTGCGTTTCTTATATTCGAAGTTTTTCAGTGCAACTCACTCATATACTATGTACTAAACTGTGCTTTTCTTATATTCTAAGTATTTCAGTGCAACTCACTCATATACTATGTACTAAACTGTGCATTTGGTGTAATCCGGGTTTTTCAACAAAACTCAATCATATACCATGTTCTAGACTGTGCGTTTCTTATATTCTAAGTTTTTCAGTGCAGCTCACTCATATACTATGTACTACACTGTGCATTTCGTGTAATCCGGGTTTGTCAGTAAATTAGAAGTTTCTCAGTGCAACTCACTCATATACTATATAATACACTGTGCGTTACTTATATTCTAAGTTTTTCAGTGCAACTCAGTCATATACTATTTACTACACTGTGCATTTCGTGTAATCCGGGTTTTTCAGCAAAACTCACTCATATACCATGAACTACACTGTGCGTTTCTTATATTCTACCTTTTTCTGTGCAACTCACTCATATACTATGAACTACACTGTGCATTTCATGTAATCCGGGTTTTTCAGTAAATTCTAAGTTTTTCAGTGCAACTCACTCATATACTATGTACTACACTGTGCATTTCGTGTACTCCGGGTTTTTCAGCAAAACTCACTCATATACCATGTACTACACTGTGCGTTTCGTGTATCCGGGATTTACAGTAAAACTCACTCATATACTATGGACTACACTGTGCGTTTCTTATATTCTAAGTTTTTCACTGCAACTCACTCATATACAACGTACAACACTGTGCATTTCGTGTAATCCGGGTATTTCAGCAAAATACACTCATATACTATGTACTACACTGTGAGTTTCTTATATTCTAAGAGTTTCAGTGCAACTCACTCATATACTATGAACTACACTGTGCATTTCGTGTAATCCGGGATTTTCAGTAAAACTAACTCATATACTATGTACTATACTCTGTGTTTCTTATATTCTAAGTTTTTCACTGCAACTCACTCATATACTATGTACAACACTGTGCATTTCGTGTAATCCGGGTTTTTCAGTAAAACTCACTCATATACTATGTACTACACTGTGGGTTTCTTATATTCTAAGTTTTTCAGTGCAACTCAGTCATATACTATGTACTACACTGTGCACTTCCTGTAATCCGGGTTTTTCAGCAAAACTCACTCATATACCATGTACTACACTGTGCGTTTCTTATATTCTAAGTTTTTCAGTGCAACTCACTCATATACTATGAACTACACTGTGCATTTCGTGTAATCCGGGATTTTCAGTAAAACTAACTCATATACTATGTACTATACTCTGTGTTTCTTATATTCTAAGTTTTTCACTGCAACTCACTCATATACTATGTACAACACTGTGCATTTCGTGTAATCCGGGTTTTTCAGTAAAACTCACTCATATACTATGTACTACACTGTGGGTTTCTTATATTCTACGTTTTTCAGTGCAACTCAGTCATATACTATGTACTACACTGTGCACTTCCTGTAATCCGGGTTTTTCAGCAAAACTCACTCATATACCATGTACTACACTGTGCGTTTCTTATATTCTAAGTTTTTCAGTGCAACTCACTCATATACTATGAACTACAATGTGCATTTCGTGTATCCGGGATTTTCAGTAAAACTCACTCATATACTATGTACTACACTGTGCCTTTCTTATATTCTAAGTTTTTCACTGCAACTCACTCATATACTATGTACTACACTGTGCATTTCGTGTAATCCGGGTTTCTCAGTAAATTCTAAGTTTTTCAGTGCAACTCACTCATATACTATGTACTACTTTGCATTTCGTGTAATCCGGGTTATTCAGAGCAACTCACTCATATACTATGTGCATTTTTATATTCTATATTTTTCAGAGCAACTCACTCTTATACTATGTACTACTGTGCATTTCGTGTAATACGGGTTTTTCAGTAAATTCTAAGTTTTTCAGTGCAACTCACTCATATACTATGTACTACACTGTGCGTTACTTATATTCTAAGTTTTTCATTGCAACTCACTCACTACACTGTGCATTTCGTGTAATCCGGGTTTTTCAGTAAATTAGAAGTTTCTCAGTGCAACTCCCTCATATACTATGTACTACACTGTGCCTTTCTTATATTCTAAGTTTTTCAGTGCAACTCACTCATATACTATGTACTACACTGTGTGTTTCTTATATTCTAAGTTTTTCAGTGCAACTCACTCATATACTATGTACTACACTGTGTGTTTCTTATATTCTAAGTTTTTCAGTGCAACTCACTCATATACTATGTACTACACTGTGCGTTTCTTATATTCTAAGTTTTTCAGTACTACACTGTGCATTTCTTGCAATCCGGGTTTTTCAGAGCAACTCACTCATATACTATGTGCATTTCTTATATTCTATATTTTTCAGAGCAACTCACTCATATACTATGTACTACTGTGCATTTCGTGTAATACGGGTTTTTCAGTAAATTCTAAGTTTTTCAGTGCAACTCACTCATATACTATGTACTACACTGTGCGTTACTTATATTCTAAGTTTTTCAGTGCAACTCACTCACTACACTGTGCATTTCGTGTAATCCGGGTTTTTCAGTAAATTAGAAGTTTCTCAGTGCAACTCACTCATATACTAAGTTTTTCAGTACTACACTGTGCATTTCTTGCAATCCGGGTTTCTCAGTAAATTCTAAGTTTTTCAGTGCAACTCACTCATATACTATGTACTGCACTGTGTATTTCGGGTAATCCAGGTTTTTCAGTAAATTCTAAGTTTTTCAGTGCAACTCACTCATATACTATGTACTACACTGTGCATTTCGTGTAATCCGGGTTTTTCAGCAAAACTCAATCATATACAGTACTACAAATGTGCGTTTCTTATATTCTAAGTTTTTCAGTGCAACTCAATCATTTCCTATGTACTACACTGTGCATTTCGTGTAATCCGGGATTTTCAGTAAATTATAGTTTCTCAGTGCAAGTCACTCATATTCTATGTACTACACTGTGCATTTCGTGTAATCCGGTATTTTTAGTAAAACTAACTCATATACTATGTACTACACTGTGCGTTTCTTATATTCTAAGTTTTTCAGTGCAGCTCACTCATATACTATGTACTACACTGTGCGTTTCTTATATTCGAAGTTTTTCAGTGCAACTCACTCATATACTATGTACTAAACTGTGCTTTTCTTATATTCTAAGTATTTCAGTGCAACTCACTCATATACTATGTACTACACTGTGCATTTGGTGTAATCCGGGTTTTTCAACAAAACTCAATCATATACCATGTTCTAGACTGTGTGTTTCTTATATTCTAAGTTTTTCAGTGCAGCTCACTCATATACTATGTACTACACTGTGCATTTCGTGTAATCCGGGTTTGTCAGTAAATTAGAAGTTTCTCAGTGCAACTCACTCATATACTATATAATACACTGTGCGTTACTTATATTCTAAGTTTTTCAGTGCAACTCAGTCATATACTATGTACTACACTGTGCATTTCGTGTAATCCGGGTTTTTTGTTAAATTCTAAGTTTTTATGTGCAACTCACTCATATACTATGTACTACACTGTGCATTTTGTGTAATCCGGGTTTTTCAGCAAAACTCACTCATATACCATGAACTACACTGTGCGTTTCTTATATTCTACCTTTTTCTGTGCAACTCTCTCATATACTATGAACTACACTGTGCATTTCATGTAATCCGGGTTTTTCAGTAAATTCTAAGTTTTTCAGTGCAACTCACTCATATACTATGTACTACACTGTGCATTTCGTGTACTCCGGGTTTTTCAGCAAAACTCACTCATATACCATGTACTACACTGTGCGTTTCGTGTATCCGGGATTTACAGTAAAACTCACTCATATACTATGGACTACACTGTGGGTTTCTTATATTCTAAGTTTTTCACTGCAACTCACTCATATACAATGTACAACACTGTGCATTTCGTGTAATCCGGGTATTTCAGCAAAATACACTCATATACTATGTACTACACTGTGAGTTTCTTATATTCTAAGAGTTTCAGTGCAACTCACTCATATACTATGAACTACACTGTGCATTTCGTGTAATCCGGGATTTTCAGTAAAACTAACTCATATACTATGTACTATACTCTGTGTTTCTTATATTCTAAGTTTGTCACTGCAACTCACTCATATACTATGTACAACACTGTGCATTTCGTGTAATCCGGGTTTTTCAGTAAAACTCACTCATATACTATGTACTACACTGTGGGTTTCTTATATTCTACGTTTTTCAGTGCAACTCAGTCATATACTATGTACTACACTGTGCACTTCCTGTAATCCGGGTTTTTCAGCAAAACTCACTCATATACCATGTACTACACTGTGCGTTTCTTATATTCTAAGTTTTTCAGTGCAACTCACTCATATACTATGAACTACAATGTTCATTTCGTGTATCCGGGATTTTCAGTAAAACTCACTCATATACTATGTACTACACTGTGCCTTTCTTATATTCTAAGTTTTTCACTGCAACTCACTCATATACTATGTACTACACTGTGCATTTCGTGTAATCCGGGTTTCTCAGTAAATTCTAAGTTTTTCAGTGCAACTCACTCATATACTATGTACTACTTTGCATTTCGTGTAATCCGGGTTATTCAGAGCAACTCACTCATATACTATGTGCATTTCTTATATTCTATATTTTTCAGAGCAACTCACTCTTATTCTATGTACTACTGTGCATTTCGTGTAATACGGGTTTTTCAGTAAATTCTAAGTTTTTCAGTGCAACTCACTCATATACTATGTACTACACTGTGCGTTACTTATATTCTAAGTTTTTCATCAACTCACTCACTACACTGTGCATTTCGTGTAATCCGGGTTTTTCAGTAAATTAGAAGTTTCTCAGTGCAACTCCCTCATATACTATGTACTACACTGTGCCTTTCTTATATTCTAAGTTTTTCAGTGCAACTCACTCATATACTATGTACTACACTGTGTGTTTCTTATATTCTAAGTTTTTCAGTGCAACTCACTCATATACTATGAATTACACTGTGGATTTCGTGTAATCCGGGTTTTTCAGTGCAACTCACTTATATACTATGTACTACACTGTGTGTTTCTTATATTCTAAGTTTTTCAGTGCAACTCATTCATATACTATGAACTACACTGTGCATTTCGTGTAATCCGGGATTTTCAGCAAAACTCACTCATATACTATGTACTACACTGTGCGTTTCTTATATTCTAAGTTTTTCAGTGCAACTCATTCATATACTATGAACTACACTGTGCATTTCGTGTAATCCGGGATTTTCAGCAAAACTCACTCATATACTATGTACTACACAGTGAGTTTCTTATATTCTAAGTTTTTCAGTGCAACTCACTCATATACTATGTACTACACTGTGCGTTTCTTATATTCTAAGTTTTTCAGTGCAACTCAGTCATATATTATGTATTACACTGTGCATTTCGTGTAACCCGGGTTTTTTGGTAAATTCTAAGTTTTTCACTGTAACTCACTCATATACTATGTAGATTTCATGTAATCCGGGTTTTTGAGTAAAACTCACTCATATACTATGTACTACACTGTGCGTTTTTTATATCTAAGTTTTTCACTGCAACTCACTCATATACTATGTACTACACTGTGCATTTCGTGTAATCCGGGTTTTTCAGCAAAACTCAATCATATACCATGTACTACACTCTGCGTTTCTTATATTCTAAGTTTTTCAGTACAACTCACTCTTATACTATGTACTACTGTGCATTTCGTGTAATCCGGGTTTCTCAGTAAATTCTAAGTTTTTCAGTGCAACTCACTCTTATACTATGTACTACTGTGCATTTCGTGTAATCCGGGTTTTTCAGAGCAACTCACTCATATACTATGTGCATTTCTTATATTCTATATTTTTCAGAGCAACTCACTCATATACTATGTGCCTTTCTTATATTCTAAGTTTTTCAGTGCAACTCACTCATATACTATGTACTACACTGTGTGTTTCTTATATTCTAAGTTTTTCAGTGCAACTCACTCATATACTATGTACTACACTGTGTGTTTCTTATATTCTAAGTTTTTCAGTGCAACTCACTCATATACTATGTACTACACTGTGCGTTTCTTATATTCTAAGTTTTTCAGTACTACACTGTGCATTTCGTGTAATCCGGGTTTCTCAGTAAATTCTAAGTTTTTCAGTGCAACTCACTCATATACTATGTACTACTGTGCATTTCGTGTAATCCGGGTTTTTCAGAGCAACTCACTCATATACTATGTGCATTTCTTATATTCTATATTTTTCAGAGCAACTCACTCATATACTATGTACTACTGTGCATTTCGTGTAATACGGGTTTTTCAGTAAATTCTAAGTTTTTCAGTGCAACTCACTCATATACTATGTACTACACTGTGCGTTACTTATATTCTAAGTTTTTCAGTGCAACTCACTCACTACACTGTGCATTTCGTGTAATCCGGGTTTTTCAGTAAATTAGAAGTTTCTCAGTGCAACTCCCTCATATACTATGTACTGCACTGTGCATTTCGGGTAATCCGTGTTTTTCAGTAAATTCTAAGTTTTTCAGTGCAACTCACTCATATACTATGTACTACACTGTGCGTTTCTTATATTCTAAGTTTTTCAGTTGAAAACACTCATATTCTATGTACTACACTGTGCATTTCGTGTAATCCGGGTTTTTCAGTAAAACTCAACTCACGAATATATTATGTACTACACTGTTCATTTCCTGTAATCCGGGTTTTTCAGTAACTTCTAGGTTTTTCAGTGCAACTCACTCATAAACTATGTACTACACTGTGCATTTCGTGTAATCCGGGTTTTTCAGCAAAACTCAATCATATAGAGTACTACAAATGTGCGTTTCTTATATTCTAAGTTTTTCAGTGCAACTCACTCATTTCCTATGTACTACACTGTGCATTTCGTGTAATCCGGGATTTTCAGTAAATTATAGTTTCTCAGTGCAAGTCACTCATATTCTATGTACTACACTGTGCATTTCGTGTAATCCGGTATTTTTAGTAAAACTAACTCATATACTATGTACTACACTGTGCGTTTCTTATATTCTAAGTTTTTCAGAGCAACTCACTCATATAATATATACTACTGTGCATTTCCTGTAATCCGGGTTTTTCAAAAATTCTAAGTTTTTCAGTGTAATTCACTGATATACTATACTACACTGTGGATTTCGTGTAATCCGGGTTTTTCAGTAAATTATAAGTTTCCCAGTGCAACTCACTCATATACTATGAACTACACTGTGCATTTCGTGTAATCCGGGTTTTTCAGTGCAATTCACTCATATACTATGTACTACACTGTGTGTTTCTTATATTCTAAGTTTTTCAGTGCAAAACACTCATATACTATGTACTACACTGTGCGTTTCTTATATTCTAAGTTTTTCAGTGCAACTCATTCATATACTATGAACTACACTGTGCATTTCGTGTAATCCGGGATTTTCAGCAAAACTCACTCATATACTATGTACTACACAGTGTGTTTCTTATATTCTAAGTTTTTCAGTGCAACTCAGTCATATACTATGTACTACACTTTGCATTACGTGTAATCCGGGTTTTTTGGTAAATTCTAAGTTTTTCACTGTAACTCACTCATATACTATGTAGATTTCGTGTAATCCGGGTTTTTGAGTAAAACTCACTCATATACTATGTACTAGACTGTGCGTTTCTTATATCTAAGTTTTTCACTGCAACTCACTCATATACTATGTACTACACTGTGCATTTCGTGTAATCCGGGTTTTTCAGCAAATCTCAATCATATACCATGTACTACACTCTGCGTTTCTTATAATCTAAGTTTTTCAGTACTACACTGTGCATTTCGTGTAATTCGGGTTTCTCAGTAAATTCTAAGTTTTTCAGTGCAACTCACTCTTATACTATGTACTACTGTGCATTTCGTGTAATCCGGGTTTTTCAGAGCAACTCACTCATATACTATGTGCATTTCTTATATTCTATATTTTTCAGAGCAACTCACTCATATACTATGTGCCTTTCTTATATTCTAAGTTTTTCAGTGCAACTCACTCATATACTATGTACTACACTGTGTGTTTCTTATATTCTAAGTTTTTCAGTGCAACTCACTCATATACTATGTACTACACTGTGTGTTTCTTATATTCTAAGTTTTTCAGTGCAACTCACTCATATACTATGTACTACACTGTGCGTTTCTTATATTCTAAGTTTTTTAGTACTACACTGTGCATTTCGTGTAATCCGGGTTTCTCAGTAAATTCTAAGTTTTTCAGTGCAACTCACTCATATACTATGTACTACTGTGAATTTCGTGTAATCCGGGTTTTTCAGAGCAACTCACTCATATATTATGTGCATTTCTTATATTCTATATTTTTCAGAGCAACTCACTCATATACTATGTACTACTGGGCATTTCGTGTAATACGGGTTTTTCAGTAAATTCTAAGTTTTTCAGTGCAACTCACTCACTACACTGTGCATTTCGTGTAATCCGGGTTTTTCAGTAAATTAGAAGTTTCTCAGTGCAACTCCCTCATATACTATGTACTGCACTGTGCATTTCGGGTAATCCGGGTTTTTCAGTAAATTCTAAGTTTTTCAGTGCAACTCACTCATATACTATGTACTACACTGTGTGTTTCTTATATTCTAAGTTTTTCAGTGCAACTCACTCATATACTATGTACTACACTGTGCGTTTCTTATATTCTAAGTTTTTCAGTACTACACTGTGCATTTCGTGTAATCCGGGTTTCTCAGTAAATTCTAAGTTTTTCAGTGCAACTCACTCATATACTATGTACTACTGTGCATTTCGTGTAATCCGGGTTTTTCAGAGCAACTCACTCATATACTATGTGCATTTCTTATATTCTATATTTTTCAGAGCAACTCACTCATATACTATGTACTACTGTGCATTTCGTGTAATACGGGTTTTTCAGTAAATTCTAAGTTTTTCAGTGCAACTCACTCATATACTATGTACTACACTGTGCGTTACTTATATTCTAAGTTTTTCAGTGCAACACACTCACTACACTGTGCATTTCGTGTAATCCGGGTTTTTCAGTAAATTAGAAGTTTCTCAGTGCAACTCCCTCATATACTATGTACTGCACTGTGCATTTCGGGTAATCCGTGTTTTTCAGTAAATTCTAAGTTTTTCAGTGCAACTCACTCATATACTATGTACTACACTGTGCGTTTCTTATATTCTAAGTTTTTCAGTGCAACTCACTCATATACTATGTACTACACTGTGTGTTTCTTATATTCTAAGTTTTTCATGCAACTCACTCATATACTATCTACTACACTGTGCGTTTCTTATATTCTAAGTTTTTCAGTGCAAAACACTCATATACTATGTACTACACTGTGCATTTCGTGTAATCCGGGTTTTTCAGTAAAACTCAACTCACGAATATATTATGTACTACACTGTTCATTTCCTGTAATCCGGGTTTTTCAGTAACTTCTAGGTTTTTCAGTGCAACTCACTCATAAACTATGTACTACACTGTGCATTTCGTGTAATCCGGGTTTTTCAGCAAAACTCAATCATATACAGTACTACAAATGTGCGTTTCTTATATTTTAAGTTTTTCAGTGCAACTCACTCATTTCCTATGTACTACACTGTGCATTTCGTGTAATCCGTGATTTTCAGTAAATTATAGTTTCTCAGTGCAAGTCACTCATATTCTATGTACTACACTGTGCATTTCGTGTAATCCGGTATTTTTAGTAAAACTAACTCATATACTATGTACTACACTGTGCGTTTCTTATATTCTAAGTTTTTCAGGGCAACTCACTCATATAATATATACTACTGTGCATTTCCTGTAATCCGGGTTTTTCAAAAATTCTATGTTTTTCAGTGTAATTCACTGATATACTATACTACACTGTGGATTTCGTGTAATCCGGGTTATTCAGTAAATTATAAGTTTCCCAGTGCAACTCACTCATATACTATGAACTACACTGTGCATTTCGTGTAATCCGGGTTTTTCAGTGCAATTCACTCATATACTATGTACTACACTGTGTGTTTCTTATATTCTAAGTTTTTCAGTGCAAAACACTCATATACTATGTACTACACTGTGCGTTTCTTATATTCTAAGTTTTTCAGTGCAACTCACTCATATACTATGTACTACACTGTGCGTTTCTTATATTCTAAGTTTTTCAGTGCAACTCACTCATATACTATGTACTACACTGTGCGTTTCTTATATTCTAAGTTTTTCAGTGCAACTCACTCATATACTATGTACTACACTGTGCATTTCGTGTAATGCGGGTTTTTCAGTAAATTCTAAGTTTTTCAGTGCAACTCACTCATATACTATGTACTACACTGTGCGTTTCTTATATTCTAAGTTTTTCAGTGCAACTCACTCATATACTATATACTACACTGTGCGTTTCTTATATTCTAAGTTTTTCAGTGCAACTCACTCATATACTATGTACTACTGTGCATTTCGTGTAATCCGGGTTTTTCAGAGCAACTCACTCATATACTATGTGCATTTCTTATATTCTATATTTTTCAGAGCAACTCACTCATATACTATGTACTACTGTGCATTTCGTGTAATACGGGTTTTTCAGTAAATTCTAAGTTTTTCAGTGCAACTCACTCATATACTATGTACTACACTGTGCGTTACTTATATTCTAAGTTTTTCAGTGCAACACACTCACTACACTGTGCATTTCGTGTAATCCGGGTTTTTCAGTAAATTAGAAGTTTCTCAGTGCAACTCCCTCATATACTATGTACTGCACTGTGCATTTCGGGTAATCCGTGTTTTTCAGTAAATTCTAAGTTTTTCAGTGCAACTCACTCATATACTATGTACTACACTGTGCGTTTCTTATATTCTAAGTTTTTCAGTGCAACTCACTCATATACTATGTACTACACTGTGTGTTTCTTATATTCTAAGTTTTTCATGCAACTCACTCATATACTATCTACTACACTGTGCGTTTCTTATATTCTAAGTTTTTCAGTGCAAAACACTCATATACTATGTACTACACTGTGCATTTCGTGTAATCCGGGTTTTTCAGTAAAACTCAACTCACGAATATATTATGTACTACACTGTTCATTTCCTGTAATCCGGGTTTTTCAGTAACTTCTAGGTTTTTCAGTGCAACTCACTCATAAACTATGTACTACACTGTGCATTTCGTGTAATCCGGGTTTTTCAGCAAAACTCAATCATATACAGTACTACAAATGTGCGTTTCTTATATTTTAAGTTTTTCAGTGCAACTCACTCATTTCCTATGTACTACACTGTGCATTTCGTGTAATCCGTGATTTTCAGTAAATTATAGTTTCTCAGTGCAAGTCACTCATATTCTATGTACTACACTGTGCATTTCGTGTAATCCGGTATTTTTAGTAAAACTAACTCATATACTATGTACTACACTGTGCGTTTCTTATATTCTAAGTTTTTCAGGGCAACTCACTCATATAATATATACTACTGTGCATTTCCTGTAATCCGGGTTTTTCAAAAATTCTATGTTTTTCAGTGTAATTCACTGATATACTATACTACACTGTGGATTTCGTGTAATCCGGGTTATTCAGTAAATTATAAGTTTCCCAGTGCAACTCACTCATATACTATGAACTACACTGTGCATTTCGTGTAATCCGGGTTTTTCAGTGCAATTCACTCATATACTATGTACTACACTGTGTGTTTCTTATATTCTAAGTTTTTCAGTGCAAAACACTCATATACTATGTACTACACTGTGCGTTTCTTATATTCTAAGTTTTTCAGTGCAACTCATTCATATACTATGAACTACACTGTGCATTTCGTGTAATCCGGGATTTTCAGCAAAACTCACTCATATACTATGTACTACACAGTGTGTTTCTTATATTCTAAGTTTTTCAGTGCAACTCAGTCATATACTATGTACTACACTGTGCATTACGTGTAATCCGGGTTTTTTGGTAAATTCTAAGTTTTTCACTGTAACTCACTCATATACTATGTAGATTTCGTGTAATCCGGGTTTTTGAGTAAAACTCACTCATATACTATGTACTAGACTGTGCGTTTCTTATATCTAAGTTTTTCACGGCAACTCAATCATATACTATGTACTACACTGTGCATTTCGTGTAATCCGGGTTTTTCAGCAAAACTCAATCATATACCATGTACTACACTCTGCGTTTCTTATATTCTAAGTTTTTCAGTACTACACTGTGCATTTCGTGTAATCCGGGTTTCTCAGTAAATTCTAAGTTTTTCAGTGCAACTCACTCTTATACTATGTACTACTGTGCATTTCGTGTAATCCGGGTTTTTCAGAGCCACTCACTCATATACTATGTGCATTTCTTATATTCTATATTTTTCAGAGCAACTCACTCATATACTATGTGCCTTTCTTATATTCTAAGTTTTTCAGTGCAACTCACTCATATACTATGTACTAGACTGTGTGTTTCTTATATTCTAAGTTTTTCAGTGCAACTCACTCATATACTATGTACTACACTGTGTGTTTCTTATATTCTAAGTTTTTCAGTGCAACTCACTCATATACTATGTACTACACTGTGCGATTCTTATATTCTAAGTTTTTTAGTACTACACTGTGCATTTCGTGTAATCCGGGTTTCTCAGTAAATTCTAAGTTTTTCAGTGCAACTCACTCATATACTATGTACTACTGTGCATTTCGTGTAATCCGGGTTTCTCAGTAAATTCTAAGTTTTTCAGTGCAACTCACTCATATACTATGTACTACTGTGCATTTCGTGTAATCCGGGTTTTTCAGAGCAACTCACTCATATATTATGTGCATTTCTTATATTCTATATTTTTCAGAGCAACTCACTCATATACTATGTACTACTGGGCATTTCGTGTAATAAGGGTTTTTCAGTAAATACTAAGTTTTTCAGTGCAACTCACTCATATACTATGTACTACACTGTGCGTTACTTATATTCTAAGTTTTTCAGTGCAACTCACTCACTACACTGTGCATTTCGTGTAATCCGGGTTTTTCAGTAAATTAGAAGTTTCTCAGTGCAACTCCCTCATATACTATGTACTGCACTGTGCATTTCGGGTAATCCGGGTTTTTCAGTAAATTCTAAGTTTTTCAGTGCAACTCACTCATATACTATGTACTACACTGTGCGTTTCTTATGTTCTAAGTTTTTCAGTGCAACTCACTCATATACTATGTACTACACTGTGTGTTTCTTATATTCTAAGTTTTTCAGTGCAACTCACTCATATACTATGTACTACACTGTGTGTTTCTTATATTCTAAGTTTTTCAGTGCAACTCACTCATATACTATGTACTACACTGTGCGTTTCTTATATTCTAAGTTTTTCAGTACTACACTGTGCATTTCGTGTAATCCGGGTTTCTCAGTAAATTCTAAGTTTTTCAGTGCAACTCACTCATATACTATGTACTACTGTGCATTTCGTGTAATCCGGGTTTTTCAGAGCAACTCACTCATATACTATGTGCATTTCTTATATTCTATATTTTTCAGAGCAACTCACTCATATACTATGTACTACTGTGCATTTCGTGTAATACGGGTTTTTCAGTAAATTCTAAGTTTTTCAGTGCAACTCACTCATATACTATGTACTACACTGTGCGTTACTTATATTCTAAGTTTTTCAGTGCAACTCACTCACTACACTGTGCATTTCGTGTAATCCGGGTTTTTCAGTAAATTAGAAGTTTCTCAGTGCAACTCCCTCATATACTATGTACTGCACTGTGCATTTCGGGTAATCCGTGTTTTTCAGTAAATTCTAAGTTTTTCAGTGCAACTCACTCATATACTATGTACTACACTGTGCGTTTCTTATATTCTAAGTTTTTCAGTGCAACTCACTCATATACTATGTACTACACTGTGTGTTTCTTATATTCTAAGTTTTTCAGTGCAACTCACTCATATACTATGTACTACACTGTGCGTTTCTTATATTCTAAGTTTTTCAGTGCAAAACACTCATATACTATGTACTACACTGTGCATTTCGTGTAATCCGGGTTTTTCAGTAAAACTCAACTCAAGAATATATTATGTACTACACTGTTCATTTCCTGTAATCCGGGTTTTTCAGTAACTTCTAGGTTTTTCAGTGCAACTCACTCATAAACTATGTACTACACTGTGCATTTCGTGTAATCCGGGTTTTTCAGCAAAACTCAATCATATACAGTACTACAAATGTGTGTTTCTTATATTCTAAATTTTTCAGTGCAACTCACTTATTTCCTATGTACTACACTGTGCATTTCGTGTAATCCGGGATTTTCAGTAAATTATAGTTTCTCAGTGCAAGTCACTCATATTCTATGTACTACACTGTGCATTTCGTGTAATCCGGTATTTTTAGTAAAACTAACTCATATACTATGTACTACACTGTGCGTTTCTTATATTCTAAGTTTTCAGAGCAACTCACTCATATAATATATACTACTGTGCATTTCCTGTAATCCGGGTTTTTCAAAAATTCTAAGTTTTTCAGTGTAATTCACTGATATACTATACTACACTGTGGATTTCGTGTAATCCGGGTTTTTCAGTAAATTATAAGTTTCCCAGTGCAACTCACTCATATACTATGAACTACACTGTGCATTTCGTGTAATCCGGGTTTTTCAGTGCAATTCACTCATATACTATGTACTACACTGTGTGTTTCTTATATTCTAAGTTTTTCAGTGCAAAACACTCATATACTATGTACTACACTGTGCGTTTCTTATATTCTAAGTTTTTCAGTGCAACTCATTCATATACTATGAACTACACTGTGCATTTCGTGTAATCCGGGATTTTCAGCAAAACTCACTCATATACTATGTACTACACAGTGTGTTTCTTATATTCTAAGTTTTTTCAGTGCAACTCACTCATATACTATGTACTACTGTGCATTTCGTGTACTCCGGGTTTTTCAGAGCAACTCACTCATATACTATGTGCATTTCTTATATTCTATATTTTTCAGAGCAACTCACTCATATACTATGTACTACTGTGCATTTCGTGTAATACGGGTTTTTCAGTAAATTCTAAGTTTTTCAGTGCAACTCACTCATATACTATGTACTACACTGTGCGTTACTTATATTCTAAGTTTTTCAGTGCAACTCACTCACTACACTGTGCATTTCGTGTAATCCGGGTTTTTCAGTAAATTAGAAGTTTCTCAGTGCAACTCCCTCATATACTATGTACTGCACTGTGCATTTCGGGTAATCCGGGTTTTTCAGTAAATTAGAAGTTTCTCAGTGCAACTCACTCATATACTATGTACTACACTGTGCGTTTCTTATATTCTAAGTTTTTCAGTGCAACTCACTCATATACTATGTACTACACTGTGCGTTTCTTATATTCTAAGTTTTTCAGTGTAACTCACTCATATACTATGTACTACACTGTGCGTTACTTATATTCTAAGTTTTTCAGTGCAACTCACTCACTACACTGTGCATTTCGTGTAATCCGGGTTTTTCAGTAAATTAGAAGTTTCTCAGTGCAACTCCCTCATATACTATGTACTGCACTGTGCATTTCGGGTAATCCGGGTTTTTCAGTAAATTAGAAGTTTCTCAGTGCAACTCACTCATATACTATGTACTACACTGTGCGTTTCTTATATTCTAAGTTTTTCAGTACAACTCACTCATATACTATGTACTACACTGTGTGTTTCTTATATTCTAAGTTTTTCATGCAACTCACTCATATACTATCTACTACACTGTGCGTTTCTTATATTCTAAGTTTTTCAGTGCAAAACACTCATATACTATGTACTACACTGTGCATTTCGTGTAATCCGGGTTTTTCAGTAAAACTCAACTCACGAATATATTATGTACTACACTGTTCATTTCCTGTAATCCGGGTTTTTCAGTAACTTCTAGGTTTTTCAGTGCAACTCACTCATATACTATGTACTACACTGTGCATTTCGTGTAATCCGAGCTTTTCAGCAAAACTCAATCATATACAGTACCACAAATGTGCGTTTCTTATATTCTAAGTTTTTCAGTGCAACTCACTCATTTCCTATGTACTACACTGTGCATTTCGTGTAATCCGGGATTTTCAGTAAATTATAGTTTCTCAGTGCAAGTCACTCATATTCTATGTACTACACTGTGCATTTCGTGTAATCCGGTATTTTTAGTAAAACTAACTCATATACTATGTACTACACTGTTCGTTTCTTATATTCTAAGTTTTTCAGAGCAACTCACTCATATACTATGTACTACTGTGCATTTCCTGTAATCCGGGTTTTTCAAAAATTCTAACTTTTTCAGTGTAATTCACTGATATACTATACTACACTGTGGATTTCGTGTAATCCGGGTTTTTCAGTAAATTATAAGTTTCCCAGTGCAACTCACTCATATACTATGAACTACACTGTGCATTTCGTGTAAATCGGGTTTTTCAGTGCAACTCACTCATATACTATGTACTACACTGTGTGTTTCTTATATTCTAAGTTTTTCAGTGCAAAACACTCATATACTATGTACTACACTGTGCGTTTCTTATATTCTAAGTTTTTCAGTGCAACTCATTCATATACTATGAACTACACTGTGCATTTCGTGTAATCCGGGATTTTCAGCAAAACTCACTCATATACTATGTACTACACTGTGCGTTACTTATATTCTAAGTTTTTCAGTGCAACTCAGTCATATACTATGTACTACACTGTGCATTTCATGTAATCCGGGTTTTTTGGTAAATTCTACGTTTTTCACTGTAACTCACTCATATACTATGTAGATTTCGTGTAATCCGGGTTTTTGAGTAAAACTCACTCATATACTATGTACTACACTGTGCGTTTCTTATATCTAAGTTTTTCACTGCAACTCAATCATATACTATGTACTACACTGTGCATTTCGTGTAATCCGGGTTTTTCAGCAAAACTCAATCATATACCATGTACTATACTCTGCGTTTCTTATATTCTAAGTTTTTCATTACCACACTGTGCATTTCGTGTAATCCGGATTTCTCAGTAAATTCTAAGTTTTTCAGTGCAACTACACTGTGCATTTCGTGTAATCCGGGTTTTTCAGAGCAACTCACTCATATACTATGTGCATTTCTTATATTCTATATTTTTCAGAGCAACTCACTCATATACTATGTACTACTGTGCATTTCGTGTAATACGGGTTTTTCAGTAAATTCTAAGTTTTTCAGTGCAACTCACTCATATACTATGTACTACACTGTGCGTTACTTATATTCTAAGTTTTTCAGTGCAACTCACTCACTACACTGTGCATTTCGTGTAATCCGGGTTTTTCAGTAAATTAGAAGTTTCTCAGTGCAACTCCCTCATATACTATGTACTGCACTGTGCATTTCGGGTAATCCGGGTTTTTCAGTAAATTAGAAGTTTCTCAGTGCAACTCACTCATATACTATATACTACACTGTGCGTTTCTTATATTCTAAGTTTTTCAGTGCAACTCACTCATATACTATGTACTACACTGTGTGTTTCTTATATTCTAAGTTTTTCATGCAACTCACTCATATACTATCTACTACACTGTGCGTTTCTTATATTCTAAGTTTTTCAGTGCAAAACACTCATATACTATGTACTACACTGTGCGTTTCTTATATTCTAAGTTTTTCAGTGCAACTCATTCATATACTATAAACTACACTGTGCATTTCGTGTAATCCGGGATTTTCAGCAAAACTCACTCATATACTATGTACTACACTGTGCCTTTCTTATATTCTAAGTTTTTCAGTGCAACTCAGTCATATCCTATGTACTACACTGTGCATTTCGTGTAATCCGGGTTTTTTGGTAAATTCTAAGTTTTTCACTGTAATATACTATGTAGATTTCGTGTAATCCGGGTTTTTCAGCAAAACTCAATCATATACCATGTACTATACTCTGCGTTTCTTATATTCTAAGTTTTTCATTACTACACTGTGCATTTGGTGTAATCAGGATTTCTCAGTAAATTCTAAGTTTTTCAGTGCAACTCACTCATATACTATGTACTACTGTGCATTTCGTGTAATCCGGGATTTTCAGAGCAACTCACTCATATACTATGTGCATTTCTTATATTCTATATTTTTCAGAGCAACTCACTCATATACTATGTACTACTGTGCATTTCGTGTAATACGGGTTTTTCAGTAAATTCTAAGTTTTTCAGTGCAACTCACTCATATACTATGTACTACACTGTGCGTTACTTATATTCTAAGTTTTTCAGTGCAACTCACTCACTACACTGTGCATTTCGTGTAATCCGGGTTTTTCAGTAAATTAGAAGTTTCTCAGTGCAACTCCCTCATATACTATGTACTGCACTGTGCATTTCGGGTAATCCGGGTTTTTCAGTAAATTAGAAGTTTCTCAGTGCAACTCACTCATATACTATGTACTACACTGTGCGTTTCTTATATTCTAAGTTTTTCAGTGCAACTCACTCATATACTATGTACTACACTGTGTGTTTCTTATATTCTAAGTTTTTCATGCAACTCACTCATATACTATCTACTACACTGTGCGTTTCTTATATTCTAAGTTTTTCAGTGCAAAACACTCATATACTATGTACTACACTGTGCATTTCGTGTAATCCGGGTTTTTCAGTAAAACTCAACTCACGAATATATTATGTACTACACTGTTCATTTCCTGTAATCCGGGTTTTTCAGTAACTTCTAGGTTTTTCAGTGCAACTCACTCATATACTATGTACTACACTGTGCATTTCGTGTAATCCGAGTTTTTCAGCAAAACTCAATCATATACAGTACCACAAATGTGCGTTTCTTATATTCTAAGTTTTTCAGTGCAACTCACTCATTTCCTATGTACTACACTGTGCATTTCGTGTAATCCGGGATTTTCAGTAAATTATAGTTTCTCAGTGCAAGTCACTCATATTCTATGTACTACACTGTGCATTTCGTGTAATCCGGTATTTTTAGTAAAACTAACTCATATACTATGTACTACACTGTGCGTTTCTTATATTCTAAGTTTTTCAGAGCAACTCACTCATATACTATGTACTACTGTGCATTTCCTGTAATCCGGGTTTTTCAAAAATTCTAACTTTTTCAGTGTAATTCACTGATATACTATACTACACTGTGGATTTCGTGTAATCCGGGTTTTTCAGTAAATTATAAGTTTCCCAGTGCAACTCACTCATATACTATGAACTACACTGTGCATTTCGTGTAAATCGGGTTTTTCAGTGCAACTCACTCATATACTATGTACTACACTGTGTGTTTCTTATATTCTAAGTTTTTCAGTGCAAAACACTCATATACTATGTACTACACTGTGCGTTTCTTATATTCTAAGTTTTTCAGTGCAACTCATTCATATACTATGAACTACACTGTGCATTTCGTGTAATCCGGGATTTTCAGCAAAACTCACTCATATACTATGTACTACACTGTGCGTTACTTATATTCTAAGTTTTTCAGTGCAACTCAGTCATATACTATGTACTACACTGTGCATTTCATGTAATCCGGGTTTTTTGGTAAATTCTACGTTTTTCACTGTAACTCACTCATATACTATGTAGATTTCGTGTAATCTGGGTTTTTGAGTAAAACTCACTCATATACTATGTACTACACTGTGCGTTTCTTATATCTAAGTTTTTCACTGCAACTCAATCATATACTATGTACTACACTGTGCATTTCGTGTAATCCGGGTTTTTCAGCAAAACTCAATCATATACCATGTACTATACTCTGCGTTTCTTATATTCTAAGTTTTTCATTACCACACTGTGCATTTCGTGTAATCCGGATTTCTCAGTAAATTCTAAGTTTTTCAGTGCAACTACACTGTGCATTTCGTGTAATCCGGGTTTTTCAGAGCAACTCACTCATATACTATGTGCATTTCTTATATTCTATATTTTTCAGAGCAACTCACTCATATACTATGTACTACTGTGCATTTCGTGTAATACGGGTTTTTCAGTAAATTCTAAGTTTTTCAGTGCAACTCACTCATATACTATGTACTACACTGTGCGTTACTTATATTCTAAGTTTTTCAGTGCAACTCACTCACTACACTGTGCATTTCGTGTAATCCGGGTTTTTCAGTAAATTAGAAGTTTCTCAGTGGAACTCCCTCATATACTATGTACTGCACTGTGCATTTCGGGTAATCCGGGTTTTTCAGTAAATTAGAAGTTTCTCAGTGCAACTCACTCATATACTATATACTACACTGTGCGTTTCTTATATTCTAAGTTTTTCAGTGCAACTCACTCATATACTATGTACTACACTGTGTGTTTCTTATATTCTAAGTTTTTCATGCAACTCACTCATATACTATCTACTACACTGTGCGTTTCTTATATTCTAAGTTTTTCAGTGCAAAACACTCATATACTATGTACTACACTGTGCGTTTCTTATATTCTAAGTTTTTCAGTGCAACTCATTCATATACTATAAACTACACTGTGCATTTCGTGTAATCCGGGATTTTCAGCAAAACTCACTCATATACTATGTACTACACTGTGCGTTTCTTATATTCTAAGTTTTTCAGTGCAACTCAGTCATATCCTATGTACTACACTGTGCATTTCGTGTAATCCGGGTTTTTTGGTAAATTCTAAGTTTTTCACTGTAATATACTATGTAGATTTCGTGTAATCCGGGTTTTTCAGCAAAACTCAATCATATACCATGTACTATACTCTGCGTTTCTTATATTCTAAGTTTTTCATTACTACACTGTGCATTTCGTGTAATCAGGATTTCTCAGTAAATTCTAAGTTTTTCAGTGCAACTCACTCATATACTATGTACTACTGTGCATTTCGTGTAATCCGGGTTTTTCAGAGCAACTCACTCATATACTATGTGCATTTCTTATATTCTATATTTTTCAGAGCAACTCACTCATATACTATGTACTACTGTGCATTTCGTGTAATACGGGTTTTTCAGTAAATTCTAAGTTTTTCAGTGCAACTCACTCATATACTATGTACTACACTGTGCGTTACTTATATTCTAAGTTTTTCAGTGCAACTCACTCACTACACTGTGCATTTCGTGTAATCCGGGTTTTTCAGTAAATTAGAAGTTTCTCAGTGCAACTCCCTCATATACTATGTACTGCACTGTGCATTTCGGGTAATCCGGGTTTTTCAGTAAATTAGAAGTTTCTCAGTGCAACTCACTCATATACTATGTACTACACTGTGCGTTTCTTATATTCTAAGTTTTTCAGTGCAACTCACTCATATACTATGTACTACACTGTGTGTTTCTTATATTCTAAGTTTTTCATACAACTCACTCATATACTATGTACTACACTGTGCGTTTCTTATATTCTAAGTTTTTCAGTGCAAAACACTCATATACTATGTACTACACTGTGCATTTCGTGTAATCCGGGTTTTTCAGTAAAACTCAACTCACGAATATATTATGTACTACACTGTTCATTTCCTGTAATCCGGGTTTTTCAGTAACTTCTAGGTTTTTCAGTGCAACTCACTCATATGCTATGTACTACACTATGCATTTCATGTAATCCGGGTTTTTCAGCAAAACTCAATCATATACAGTACTACAAATGTGCGTTTCTTATATTCTAAGTTTTTCAGTGCAACTCACTCATTTCCTATGTACTACACTGTGCATTTCGTGTAATCCGGGATTTTCAGTAAATTATTGTTTCTCAGTGCAAGTCACTCATATTCTATGTACTACACTGTGCATTTCGTGTAATCCGGTATTTTTAGTAAAACTAACTCATATACTATGTACTACACTGTGCGTTTCTTATATTCTAAGTTTTTCAGAGCAACTCACTCATATACTATGTACTACTGTGCATTTCCTGTAATCCGGGTTTTTCAAAAATTCTAAGTTTTTCAGTGTAATTCACTGAAATACTATACTACACTGTGGATTTCGTGTAATCCGGGTTTTTCAGTAAATTATAAGTTTCCCAGTGCAACTCAATCATATACTATGAACTACACTGTGGATTTCGTGTAATCCAGGTTTTTCAGTGCAACTCACTCATATACTATGTACTACACTGTGTGTTTCTTATATTCTAAGTTTTTCAGTGCAAAACACTCATATACTATGTACTACACTGTGCGTTTCTTACATTCTAAGTTTCTCAGTGCAACTCAGTCATATCCTATGTACTACACTGTGCATTTCGTGTAATCCGGGTTTTTTGGGAAATTCTAAGTTTTTCACTGTAACTCACTCATATACTATGTAGATTTCGTGTAATCCGGGTTTTTGAGTAAAACTCACTCATATACTATGTACTAGACTGTGCGTTTCTTATATCTAAGTTTTTCACTGTAACTCACTCATATACTATGTACTACACTGTGCATTTCGTGTAATCCGGGTTTTTCAGCAAAACTCAATCATATACCATGTACTATACTCTGCGTTTCTTATATTCTAAGTTTTTCATTACTACACTGTGCATTTCGTGTAACCCGGATTTCTCAGTAAATTCTAAGTTTTTCAGTGCAACTCACTCATATACTATGTACTACTGTGCATTTTGTGTAATACGGGTTTTTCAGTAAATTCTAACTTTTTCAGTGCAACTACTCATATACTATGTACTACACTGTGCGTTACTTATATTCTAAGTTTTTCAGTGCAACTCACTCACTACACTGTGCATTTCGTGTAATCCGGGTTTTTCAGTAAATTAGAAGTTTCTCAGTGCAACTCCCTCATATACTATGTACTGCACTGTGCATTTCGGGTAATCCGGGTTTTTCAACAAAACTCAATCGTATACCATGTACTAGACTGTGCGTTTCTTATATTCTAAGTTTTTCAGTGCAGCTCACTCATATACTATGTACTACACTGTGCCTTTCTTATATTCTAAGTATTTCAGTACAACTCACTCATATACTATGTACTACACTGTTTGTTTCTTATATTCTAAGTTTTTCATGCAACTCACTCATATACTATGTACTACACTGTGCGTTTCTTATATTCTAAGTTTTTCAGTGCAAAACACTCATATACTATGTACTACACTGTGCATTTCGTGTAATCCGGGTTTTTCAGTAAAACTCAACTCACGAATATATTATGTACTACACTGTTCATTTCCTGTAATCCGGGTTTTTCAGTAACTTCTAGGTTTTTCAGTGCAACTCACTCATATACTATGTACTACACTGTGCATTTCATGTAATCCGGGTTTTTCAGCAAAACTCAATCATATACAGTACTACAAATGTGCGTTTCTTATATTCTAAGTTTTTCAGTGCAACTCACTCATTTCCTATGTACTACACTGTGCATTTCGTGTAATCCGGGATTTTCAGTAAATTATAGTTTCTCAGTGCAAGTCACTCATATTCTATGTACTACACTGTGCATTTCGTGTAATCCGGTATTTTTAGTAAAACTAACTCATATACTATGTACTACACTGTGCGTTTCTTATATTCTAAGTTTTTCAGAGCAACTCACTCATATACTATGTACTACTGTGCATTTCCTGTAATCCGGGTTTTTCAAAAATTCTAACTTTTTCAGTGTAATTCACTGATATACTATACTACACTGTGGATTTCGTGTAATCCGGGTTTTTCAGTAAATTATAAGTTTCCCAGTGCAACTCACTCATATACTATGAACTACACTGTGGATTTCGTGTAATCCCGGTTTTTCAGTGCAACTCACTCATATACTATGTACTACACTGTGTGTTTCTTATATTCTAAGTTTTTCAGTGCAAAACACTCATATACTATGTACTACACTGTGCGTTTCTTATATTCTAAGTTTTTCAGTGCAACTCATTCATATACTATGAACTACACTGTGCATTTCGTGTAATCCGGGATTTTCAGCAAAACTCACTCATATACTATGTACTACACTGTGCGTTTCTTATATTCTAAGTTTTTCAGTGCAACTCAGTCATATCCTATGTACTACACTGTGCATTTCGTGTAATCCGGGTTTTTTGGTAAATTCTAAGTTTTTCACTGTAACTCACTCATATACTATGTAGATTCGTGTAATCCGGGTTTTTCTGCAAAACTCAATCATATACCATGTACTATATTCTGCGTTTCTTATATTCTAAGTTTTTCATTACTACACTTAGCATTTCGTGTAATCCAGGTTTTTCAGTAAAACTCAACTCACGAATATATTATGTACTACACTGTTCATTTCCTGTAATCCGGGTTTTTCAGTAACTTCTAGGTTTTTCAGTGCAACTCACTCATATACTATGTACTACACTGTGCATTTCATGTAATCCGGGTTTTTCAGCAAAACTCAATCATATACAGTACTACAAATGTGCGTTTCTTATATTCTAAGTTTTTCAGTGCAACTCACTCATATACTATGTACTACTGTGCATTTACTGTAATCCGGGTTTTTCAAAAATTCTAATTTTTCAGTGTAATTCACTGATATACTATACTACACTGTGGATTTCGTGTAATCCGGGTTTTTCAGTAAATTATAAGTTTCCCAGTGCAACTCACTCATATACTATGAACTACACTGTGGATTTCGTGTAATCCAGGTTTTTCAGTGCAACTCACTCATATACTATGTACTACACTGTGTGTTTCTTATATTCTAAGTTTTTCAGTGCAAAACACTCATATACTATGTACTACACTGTGCGTTTCTTATATTCTAAGTTTTTCAGTGCAACTCAGTCATATCCTATGTACTACACTGTGCAATTCGTGTAATCCGGGTTTTTTGGTAAATTCTAAGTTTTTCACTGTAACTCACTCATATACTATGTAGATTTCGTGTAATCCGGGTTTTTGAGTAAAACTCACTCATATTCTATGTACTAGACTATGCGTTTCTTATATCTAAGTTTTTCACTGTAACTCACTCATATACTATGTACTACACTGTGCATTTCGTGTAATCCGGGTTTTTCAGCAAAACTCAATCATATACCATGTACTATACTCTGCGTTTCTTATATTCTAAGTTTTTCATTACCACACTGTGCATTTCGTGTAATCCGGATTTCTCAGTAAATTCTAAGTTTTTCAGTGCAACTACACTGTGCATTTCGTGTAATCCGGGTTTTTCAGAGCAACTCACTCATATACTATGTGCATTTCTTATATTCTATATTTTTCAGAGCAACTCACTCATATACTATGTACTACTGTGCATTTCGTGTAATACGGGTTTTTCAGTAAATTCTAAGTTTTTCAGTGCAACTCACTCATATACTATGTACTACACTGTGCGTTACTTATATTCTAAGTTTTTCAGTGCAACTCACTCACTACACTGTGCATTTCGTGTAATCCGGGTTTTTCAGTAAATTAGAAGTTTCTCAGTGCAACTCCCTCATATACTATGTACTGCACTGTGCATTTCGGGTAATCCGGGTTTTTCAGTAAATTAGAAGTTTCTCAGTGCAACTCACTCATATACTATGTACTACACTGTGCGTTTCTTATATTCTAAGTTTTTCAGTGCAACTCACTCATATACTATGTACTACACTGTGTGTTTCTTATATTCTAAGTTTTTCATGCAACTCACTCATATACTATCTACTACACTGTGCGTTTCTTATATTCTAAGTTTTTCAGTGCAAAACACTCATATACTATGTACTACACTCTGCGTTTCTTATATTCTAAGTTTTTCAGTGCAACTCATTCATATACTATAAACTACACTGTGCATTTCGTGTAATCCGGGATTTTCAGCAAAACTCACTCATATACTATGTACTACACTGTGCCTTTCTTATATTCTAAGTTTTTCAGTGCAACTCAGTCATATCCTATGTACTACACTGTGCATTTCGTGTAATCCGGGTTTTTTGGTAAATTCTAAGTTTTTCACTGTAATATACTATGTAGATTTCGTGTAATCCGGGTTTTTCAGCAAAACTCAATCATATACCATGTACTATACTCTGCGTTTCTTATATTCTAAGTTTTTCATTACTACACTGTGCATTTCGTGTAATCAGGATTTCTCAGTAAATTCTAAGTTTTTCAGTGCAACTCACTCATATACTATGTACTACTGTGCATTTCGTGTAATCCGGGATTTTCAGAGCAACTCACTCATATACTATGTGCATTTCTTATATTCTATATTTTTCAAAGCAACTCACTCATATACTATGTACTACTGTGCATTTCGTGTAATACGGGTTTTTCAGTAAATTCTAAGTTTTTCAGTGCAACTCACTCATATACTATGTACTACACTGTGCGTTACTTATATTCTAAGTTTTTCAGTGCAACTCACTCACTACACTGTGCATTTCGTGTAATCCGGGTTTTTCAGTAAATTAGAAGTTTCTCAGTGCAACTCCCTCATATACTATGTACTGCACTGTGCATTTCGGGTAATCCGGGTTTTTCAGTAAATTAGAAGTTTCTCAGTGCAACTCACTCATATACTATGTACTACACTGTGCGTTTCTTATATTCTAAGTTTTTCAGTGCAACTCACTCATATACTATGTACTACACTGTGCGTTTCTTATATTCTAAGTTTTTCAGTGCAACTCACTCATATACTATGTACTACACTGTGCGTTACTTATATTCTAAGTTTTTCAGTGCAACTCACTCACTACACCGTGCATTTCGTGTAATCCGGGTTTTTCAGTAAATTAGAAGTTTCTCAGTGCAACTCCCTCATATACTATGTACTGCACTGTGCATTTCGGGTAATCCGGGTTTTTCAGTAAATTAGAAGTTTCTCAGTGCAACTCACTCATATACTATGTACTACACTGTGCGTTTCTTATATTCTAAGTTTTTCAGTACAACTCACTCATATACTATGTACTACACTGTGTGTTTCTTATATTCTAAGTTTTTCATGCAACTCACTCATATACTATCTACTACACTGTGCGTTTCTTATATTCTAAGTTTTTCAGTGCAAAACACTCATATACTATGTACTACACTGTGCATTTCGTGTAATCCGGGTTTTTCAGTAAAACTCAACTCACGAATATATTATGTACTACACTGTTCATTTCCTGTAATCCGGGTTTTTCAGTAACTTCTAGGTTTTTCAGTGCAACTCACTCATATACTATGTACTACACTGTGCATTTCGTGTAATCCGAGTTTTTCAGCAAAACTCAATCATATACAGTACCACAAATGTGCGTTTCTTATATTCTAAGTTTTTCAGCGCAACTCACTCATTTCCTATGTACTACACTGTGCATTTCGTGTAATCCGGGATTTTCAGTAAATTATAGTTTCTCAGTGCAAGTCACTCATATTCTATGTACTACACTGTGCATTTCGTGTAATCCGGTATTTTTAGTAAAACTAACTCATATACTATGTACTACACTGTGCGTTTCTTATATTCTAAGTTTTTCAGAGCAACTCACTCATATACTATGTACTACTGTGCATTTCCTGTAATCCGGGTTTTTCAAAAATTCTAACTTTTTCAGTGTAATTCACTGATATACTATACTACACTGTGGATTTCGTGTAATCCGGGTTTTTCAGTAAATTATAAGTTTCCCAGTGCAACTCACTCATATACTATGAACTACACTGTGCATTTCGTGTAATCCGGGTTTTTCAGTGCAACTCACTCATATACTATGTACTACACTGTGTGTTTCTTATATTCTAAGTTTTTCAGTGCAAAACACTCATATACTATGTACTACACTGTGCGTTTCTTATATTCTAAGTTTTTCAGTGCAACTCATTCATATACTATGAACTACACTGTGCATTTCGTGTAATCCGGGATTTTCAGCAAAACTCACTCATATACTATGTACTACACTGTGCGTTTCTTATATTCTAAGTTTTTCAGTGCAACTCAGTCATATACTATGTACTACACTGTGCATTTCGTGTAATCCGGGTTTTTAGGTAAATTCTAAGTTTTTCACTGTAACTCACTCATATACTATGTAGATTTCGTGTAATCCGGGTTTTTGAGTAAAACTCACTCATATACTATGTACTACACTGTGCGTTTCTTATATCTAAGTTTTTCACTGCAACTCACTCATATACTATGTACTACACTGTGCATTTCGTGTAATCCGGGTTTTTCAGCAAAACTCAATCATATACCATGTACTACACTCTTCGTTTCTTATATTCTAAGTTTTTCAGTACTACACTGTGCATTTCGTGTAATCCGGGTTTTTCAGAGCAACTCACTCATATACTATGTGCATTTCTTATATTCTATATTTTTCAGAGCAACTCACTCATATACTATGTACTACTGTGCATTTCGTGTAATACGGGTTTTTCAGTAAATTCTAAGTTTTTCAGTGCAACTCACTCATATACTATGTACTACACTGTGCATTACTTATATTCTAAGTTTTTCAGTGCAACTCACTCACTACACTGTGCATTTCGTGTAATCCGGGTTTTTCAGTAAATTAGAAGTTTCTCAGTGCAACTCCCTCATATACTATGTACTGCACTGTGCATTTCGGGTAATCCGGGTTTTTCAGTAAATTCTAAGTGTTTCAGTGCAACTCACTCATATACTATGTACTACACTGTGCGTTTCTTATATTCTAAGTTTTTCAGTGCAGCTCACTCATATACTATGTACTACACTGTGCGTTTCTTATATTCTAAGTTTTTCAGTGCAAAACACTCATATACTATGTACTACACTGTGCATTTCGTGTAATCCGGGTTTTTCAGTAAAACTCAACTCACGAATATATTATGTACTACACTGTTCATTTCCTGTAATCCGGGTTTTTCAGTAACTTCTAGGTTTTTCAGTGCAACTCACTCATATACTATGTACTACACTGTGCATTTCGTGTAATCCGGGTTTTTCAGCAAAACTCAATCATATACAGTACTACAAATGTGCGTTTCTTATATTCTAAGTTTTTCAGTGCAACTCACTCATTTCCTATGTACTACACTGTGCATTTCGTGTAATCCGGGATTTTCAGTAAATTATAGTTTCTCAGTGCAAGTCACTCATATTCTATGTACTACACTGTGCATTTCGTGTAATCCGGTATTTTTAGTAAAACTAACTCATATACTATGTACTACACTGTGCGTTTCTTATATTCTAAGTTTTTCAGAGCAACTCACTCATATACTATGTACTACTGTGCATTTCCTGTAATCCGGGTTTTTCAAAAATTCTAACTTTTTCAGTGTAATTCACTGATATACTATACTACACTGTGGATTTCGTGTAATCCGGGTTTTTCAGTAAATTATAAGTTTTTCAGTGCAACTCATTCATATACTATGAACTACACTGTGCATTTCGTGTAATCCGGGTTTTTCAGTGCAACTCACTCATATACTATGTACTACACTGTGTGTTTCTTATATTCTAAGTTTTTCAGTGCAAAACACTCATATACTATGTACTACACTGTGTGTTTCTTATATTCTAAGTTTTTCAGTGCAACTCATTCATATACTATGAACTACACTGTTCATTTCCTGTAATCCGGGTTTTTCAGTAACTTCTAGGTTTTTCACTGTAACTCACTCATATACTATGTAGATTTCGTGTAATCCGGGTTTTTGAGTAAAACTCACTCATATACTATGTACTACACTGTGCGTTTCTTATATGTAAGTTTTTCACTGCAACTCACTCATATACTATGTACTACACTGTGCATTTCGTGTAATCAGGGTTTTTCAGCAAAACTCAATCATATACCATGTACTACACTCTGCGTTTCTTATATTCTAAGTTTTTCAGTACTACACTGTGCATTTCGTGTAATCCGGGTTTCTCAGTAAATTCTAAGTTTTTCAGTGCAACTCACTCATATACTATGTACTACTGTGCATTTCGTGTAATCCGGGTTTTTCAGAGCAACTCACTCATATACTATGTGCATTTCTTATATTCTATATTTTTCAGAGCAACTCACTCATATACTATGTGCATTTCTTATATTCTATATTTTTCAGAGCAACTAACTCATATACTATGTACTACTATGCATTTCGTGTAATACGGGTTTTTCAGTAAATTCTAAGTTTTTCAGTGCAACTCACTCATATACTATGTACTACACTGTGCGTTACTTATATTCTAAGTTTTTCAGTCTAACTCACTCACTACACTGTGCATTTCGTGTAATCCGGGTTTTTCAGTAAATTAGAAGTTTCTCAGTGCAACTCCCTCATATACTATGTACTGCACTGTGCATTTCGGGTAATCCGGGTTTTTCAGTAAATTCTAAGTTTTTCAGTGCAACTCACTCATATACTATGTACTACACTGTGCGTTTTTTATATTCTAAGTTTTTCAGTGCAACTCACTCATATACTATGTACTACACTGTGTGTTTCTTATATTCTAAGTTTTTCAGTGCAGCTCACTCATGTACTATGTACTACACTGTGCGTTTCTTATATTCTAAGTTTTTCAGTGCAACTCACTCATATACTATGTACTACACTGTGTGTTTCTTATATTCTAAGTTTTTCATGCAACTCACTCATATACCATCTACTACACTGTGCGTTTCTTATATTCTAAGTTTTTCAGTGCAAAACACTCATATACTATGTACTACACTCTGCGTTTCTTATATTCTAAGTTTTTCAGTGCAACTCATTCATATACTATAAACTACACTGTGCATTTCGTGTAATCCGGGATTTTCAGCAAAACTCACTCATATACTATGTACTACACTGTGCCTTTCTTATATTCTAAGTTTTTCAGTGCAACTCAGTCATATCCTATGTACTACACTGTGCATTTCGTGTAATCCGGGTTTTTTGGTAAATTCTAAGTTTTTCACTGTAATATACTATGTAGATTTCGTGTAATCCGGGTTTTTCAGCAAAACTCAATCATATACCATGTACTATACTCTGCGTTTCTTATATTCTAAGTTTTTCATTACTACACTGTGCATTTCGTGTAATCAGGATTTCTCAGTAAATTCTAAGTTTTTCAGTGCAACTCACTCATATACTATGTACTACTGTGCATTTCGTGTAATCCGGGATTTTCAGAGCAACTCACTCATATACTATGTGCATTTCTTATATTCTATATTTTTCAAAGCAACTCACTCATATACTATGTACTACTGTGCATTTCGTGTAATACGGGTTTTTCAGTAAATTCTAAGTTTTTCAGTGCAACTCACTCATATACTATGTACTACACTGTGCGTTACTTATATTCTAAGTTTTTCAGTGCAACTCACTCACTACACTGTGCATTTCGTGTAATCCGGGTTTTTCAGTAAATTAGAAGTTTCTCAGTGCAACTCCCTCATATACTATGTACTGCACTGTGCATTTCGGGTAATCCGGGTTTTTCAGTAAATTAGAAGTTTCTCAGTGCAACTCACTCATATACTATGTACTACACTGTGCGTTTCTTATATTCTAAGTTTTTCAGTGCAACTCACTCATATACTATGTACTACACTGTGCGTTTTTTATATTCTAAGTTTTTCAGTGCAACTCACTCATATACTATGTACTACACTGTGCGTTACTTATATTCTAAGTTTTTCAGTGCAACTCACTCACTACACCGTGCATTTCGTGTAATCCGGGTTTTTCAGTAAATTAGAAGTTTCTCAGTGCAACTCCCTCATATACTATGTACTGCACTGTGCATTTCGGGTAATCCGGGTTTTTCAGTAAATTAGAAGTTTCTCAGTGCAACTCACTCATATACTATGTACTACACTGTGCGTTTCTTATATTCTAAGTTTTTCAGTACAACTCACTCATATACTATGTACTACACTGTGTGTTTCTTATATTCTAAGTTTTTCATGCAACTCACTCATATACTATCTACTACACTGTGCGTTTCTTATATTCTAAGTTTTTCAGTGCAAAACACTCATATACTATGTACTACACTGTGCATTTCGTGTAATCCGGGTTTTTCAGTAAAACTCAACTCACGAATATATTATGTACTACACTGTTCATTTCCTGTAATCCGGGTTTTTCAGTAACTTCTAGGTTTTTCAGTGCAACTCACTCATATACTATGTACTACACTGTGCATTTCGTGTAATCCGAGTTTTTCAGCAAAACTCAATCATATACAGTACCACAAATGTGCGTTTCTTATATTCTAAGTTTTTCAGTGCAACTCACTCATTTCCTATGTACTACACTGTGCATTTCGTGTAATCCGGGATTTTCAGTAAATTATAGTTTCTCAGTGCAAGTCACTCATATTCTATGTACTACACTGTGCATTTCGTGTAATCCGGTATTTTAAGTAAAACTAACTCATATACTATGTACTACACTGTGCGTTTCTTATATTCTAAGTTTTTCAGAGCAACTCACTCATATACTATGTACTACTGTGCATTTCCTGTAATCCGGGTTTTTCAAAAATTCTAACTTTTTCAGTGTAATTCACTGATATACTATACTACACTGTGGATTTCGTGTAATCCGGGTTTTTCAGTAAATTATAAGTTTCCCAGTGCAACTCACTCATATACTATGAACTACACTGTGCATTTCGTGTAATCCGGGTTTTTCAGTGCAACTCACTCATATACTATGTACTACACTGTGTGTTTCTTATATTCTAAGTTTTTCAGTGCAAAAACACTCATATACTATGTACTACACTGTGCGTTTCTTATATTCTAAGTTTTTCAGTGCAACTCATTCATATACTATGAACTACACTGTGCATTTCGTGTAATCCGGGATTTTCAGAAAAACTCACTCATATACTATGTACTACACTGTGCGTTTCTTATATTCTAAGTTTTTCAGTGCAACTCAGTCATATACTATGTACTACACTGTGCATTTCGTGTAATCCGGGTTTTTTGGTAAATTCTAAGTTTTTCACTGTAACTCACTCATATACTATGTAGATTTCGTGTAATCCGGGTTTTTGAGTAAAACTCACTCATATACTATGTACTACACTGTGCGTTTCTTATATCTAAGTTTTTCACTGCAACTCACTCATATACTATGTACTACACTGTGCATTTCGTGTAATCCGGGTTTTTCAGCAAAACTCAATCATATACCATGTACTACACTCTTCGTTTCTTATATTCTAAGTTTTTCAGTACTACACTGTGCATTTCGTGTAATCCGGGTTTTTCAGAGCAACTCACTCATATACTATGTGCATTTCTTATATTCTATATTTTTCAGAGCAACTCACTCATATACTATGTACTACTGTGCATTTCGTGTAATACGGGTTTTTCAGTAAATTCTAAGTTTTTCAGTGCAACTCACTCATATACTATGTACTACACTGTGCATTACTTATATTCTAAGTTTTTCAGTGCAACTCACTCACTACACTGTGCATTTCGTGTAATCCGGGTTTTTCAGTAAATTAGAAGTTTCTCAGTGCAACTCCCTCATATACTATGTACTGCACTGTGCATTTCGGGTAATCCGGGTTTTTCAGTAAATTCTAAGTGTTTCAGTGCAACTCACTCATATACTATGTACTACACTGTGCGTTTCTTATATTCTAAGTTTTTCAGTGCAGCTCACTCATATACTATGTACTACACTGTGCGTTTCTTATATTCTAAGTTTTTCAGTGCAAAACACTCATATACTATGTACTACACTGTGCATTTCGTGTAATCCGGGTTTTTCAGTAAAACTCAACTCACGAATATATTATGTACTACACTGTTCATTTCCTGTAATCCGGGTTTTTCAGTAACTTCTAGGTTTTTCAGTGCAACTCACTCATATACTATGTACTACACTGTGCATTTCGTGTAATCCGGGTTTTTCAGCAAAACTCAATCATATACAGTACTACAAATGTGCGTTTCTTATATTCTAAGTTTTTCAGTGCAACTCACTCATTTCCTATGTACTACACTGTGCATTTCGTGTAATCCGGGATTTTCAGTAAATTATAGTTTCTCAGTGCAAGTCACTCATATTCTATGTACTACACTGTGCATTTCGTGTAATCCGGTATTTTTAGTAAAACTAACTCATATACTATGTACTACACTGTGCGTTTCTTATATTCTAAGTTTTTCAGAGCAACTCACTCATATACTATGTACTACTGTGCATTTCCTGTAATCCGGGTTTTTCAAAAATTCTAACTTTTTCAGTGTAATTCACTGATATACTATACTACACTGTGGATTTCGTGTAATCCGGGTTTTTCAGTAAATTATAAGTTTTTCAGTGCAACTCATTCATATACTATGAACTACACTGTGCATTTCGTGTAATCCGGGTTTTTCAGTGCAACTCACTCATATACTATGTACTACACTGTGTGTTTCTTATATTCTAAGTTTTTCAGTGCAAAACACTCATATACTATGTACTACACTGTGTGTTTCTTATATTCTAAGTTTTTCAGTGCAACTCATTCATATACTATGAACTACACTGTTCATTTCCTGTAATCCGGGTTTTTCAGTAACTTCTAGGTTTTTCACTGTAACTCACTCATATACTATGTAGATTTCGTGTAATCCGGGTTTTTGAGTAAAACTCACTCATATACTATGTACTACACTGTGCGTTTCTTATATGTAAGTTTTTCACTGCAACTCACTCATATACTATGTACTACACTGTGCATTTCGTGTAATCAGGGTTTTTCAGCAAAACTCAATCATATACCATGTACTACACTCTGCGTTTCTTATATTCTAAGTTTTTCAGTACTACACTGTGCATTTCGTGTAATCCGGGTTTCTCAGTAAATTCTAAGTTTTTCAGTGCAACTCACTCATATACTATGTACTACTGTGCATTTCGTGTAATCCGGGTTTTTCAGAGCAACTCACTCATATACTATGTGCATTTCTTATATTCTATATTTTTCAGAGCAACTCACTCATATACTATGTGCATTTCTTATATTCTATATTTTTCAGAGCAACTAACTCATATACTATGTACTACTATGCATTTCGTGTAATACGGGTTTTTCAGTAAATTCTAAGTTTTTCAGTGCAACTCACTCATATACTATGTACTACACTGTGCGTTACTTATATTCTAAGTTTTTCAGTCTAACTCACTCAATACACTGTGCATTTCGTGTAATCCGGGTTTTTCAGTAAATTAGAAGTTTCTCAGTGCAACTCCCTCATATACTATGTACTGCACTGTGCATTTCGGGTAATCCGGGTTTTTCAGTAAATTCTAAGTTTTTCAGTGCAACTCACTCATATACTATGTACTACACTGTGCGTTTTTTATATTCTAAGTTTTTCAGTGCAACTCACTCATATACTATGTACTACACTGTGTGTTTCTTATATTCTAAGTTTTTCAGTGCAGCTCACTCATGTACTATGTACTACACTGTGCGTTTCTTATATTCTAAGTTTTTCAGTGCAAAACACTCATATACTATGTACTACACTGTGCATTTCGTGTAATCCAGGTTTTTCAGTAAAACTCAACTCACGAATATATTATGTACTACACTGTTCATTTCCTGTAATCCGGGTTTTTCAGTAACTTCTAGGTTTTTCAGTGCAACTCACTCATATACTATGTACTACACTGTGCATTTCGTGTAATCCGGGTTTTTCAGCAAAACTCAATCATATACAGTACTACAAATGTGCGTTTCTTATATTCTAAGTTTTTCAGTGCAACTCACTCATATACTATGAACTACACTGTGCATTTCGTGTAATCCGGGTTTTTCAGTGCAACTCACTCATATACTATATACTACACTGTGTGTTTCTTATATTCTAAGTTTTTCAGTGCAAAACACTCATATACTATGTACTACACTGTGCGTTTCTTATATTCTAAGTTTTTCAGTGCAACTCATTCATATACTATGAACTACACTGTGCATTTCGTGTAATCCGGGTTTTTCAGCAAAACTCACTCATATACTATGTACTACACTGTGCGTTTCTTATATTCTAAGTTTTTCAGTGCAACTCAGTCATATACTATGTACTACACTGTGCATTTCGTGTAATCCGGGTTTTTTGGTAAATTCTAAGTTTTTCACTGTAACTCACTCATACTATGTAGATTTCGTGTAATCCGGGTTTTTGAGTAAAACTCACTCATATACTATGTACTAGACTGTGCGTTTCTTATATCTAAGTTTTTCACTGCAACTCACTCATATACTATGTACTACACTGTGCATTTCGTGTAATCCGGGTTTTTCAGCAAAACTCAATCATATACCATGTACTACACTCTGCGTTTCTTATATTCTAAGTTTTTCAGTACTACACTGTGCATTTCGTGTAATCCGGGTTTCTCAGTAAATTATAAGTTTTTCAGTGCAACTCACTCATATACTATGTACTACTGTGCATTTCGTGTAATCCGGGTTTTTCAGAGCAACTCACTCATATACTATGTGCATTTCTTATATTCTATATTTTTCAGAGCAACTCACTCATATACTATGTACTACTATGCATTTCGTGTAATACGGGTTTTTCAGTAAATTCTAAGTTTTTCAGTGCAACTCACTCATATACTATGAACTACACTGTGCGTTACTTATATTCTAAGTTTTTCAGTGTAACTCACTCACTACACTGTGCATTTCGTGTAATCCGGGTTTTTCAGTAAATTAGAAGTTTCTCAGTGCAACTCCCTCATATACTATGTACTGCACTGTGCATTTCGGGTAATCCGGGTTTTTCAGTAAATTCTAAGTTTTTCAGTGCAACTCACTCATATACTATGTACTACACTGTGCGTTTTTTATATTCTAAGTTTTACAGTGCAACTCACTCATATACTATGTACTACACTGTGTGTTTCTTATATTCTAAGTTTTTCAGTGCAGCTCACTCATGTACTATGTACTACACTGTGCGTTTCTTATATTCTAAGTTTTTCAGTGCAAAACACTCATATACTATGTACTACACTGTGCATTTCGTGTAATCCGGGTTTTTCAGTAAAACTCAACTCACGAATATATTATGTACTACACTGTTCATTTCCTGTAATCCGGGTTTTTCAGTAACTTCTAGGTTTTTCAGTGCAACTCACTCATATACTATGTACTACACTGTGCATTTCGTGTAATCCGGGTTTTTCAGCAAAACTCAATCATATACAGTACTACAAATGTGCGTTTCTTATATTCTAAGTTTTTCAGTGCAACTCACTCATATACTATGAACTACACTGTGCATTTCGTGTAATCCGGGTTTTTCAGTGAAACTCACTCATATACTATGTACTACACTGTGTGTTTCTTATATTCTAAGTTTTTCAGTGCAAAACACTCATATACTATATACTACACTGTGCGTTTCTTATATTCTAAGTTTTTCAGTGCAACTCATTCATATACTATGAACTACACTGTGCATTTCGTGTAATCCGGGATTTTCAGCAAAACTCACTCATATACTATGTACTACACTGTGCGTTTCTTATATTCTAAGTTTTTCAGTGAAACTCAGTCATATACTATGTACTACACTGTGCATTTCGTGTAATCCGGGTTTTTTGGTAAATTCTAAGTTTTTCACTGTAACTCACTCATATACTATGTAGATTTCGTGTAATCCGGGTTTTTGACTAAAACTCACTCATATACTATGTACTAGACTGTGCGTTTCTTATATCTAAGTTTTTCACTGCAACTCACTCATATACTATGTACTACACTGTGCATTTCGTGTAGTCCGGGTTTTTCAGTAAATTCTAAGTTTTTCAGTGCAACTCACTCATATACTATGTACTACACTGTGCGTTTTTTATATTCTAATTTTTTCAGTGCAACTCACTCATATACTATGTACTACACTGTGTGTTTCTTATATTCTAAGTTTTTCAGTGCAGCTCACTCATGTACTATGTACTACACTGTGCGTTTCTTATATTCTAAGTTTTTCAGTGCAAAACACTCATATACTATGTACTACACTGTGCATTTCGTGTAATCCGGGTTTTTCAGTAAAACTCAACTCACGAATATATTATGTACTACACTGTTCATTTCCTGTAATCCGGGTTTTTCAGTAACTTCTAGGTTTTTCAGTGCAACTCACTCATATACTATGTACTACACTGTGCATTTCGTGTAATCCGGGTTTTTCAGCAAAACTCAATCATATACAGTACTACAAATGTGTGTTTCTTATATTCTAAGTTTTTCAGTGCAACTCACTCATTTCCTATGTAATACACTGTGCATTTCGTGTAATACGGGATTTTCAGTAAATTATAGTTTCTCAGTGCAAGTCACTCATATTCTATGTACTACACATTGCATTTCGTGTAATCCGGTATTTTTAGTAAAACTAACTCATATACTATGTACTACACTGTGCGTTTCTTATATTCTAAGTTTTTCAGAGCAACTCACTCATATACTATGTACTACTGTGCATTTCCTGTAATCCGGGTTTTTCAAAAATTCTAAGTTTTTCAGTGTAACTCACTGATATACTATGTACTACACTGTGGATTTCGTGTAATCCGGTTTTTTCAGTAAATTATAAGTTTCCCAGTGCAACTCACTCATATACTATGAACTACACTGTGCATTTCGTGTAAATCGGGTTTTTCAGTGCAATTCACTCATATACTATGTACTACACTGTGTGTTTCTTATATTCTAAGTTTTTCAGTGCAAAACACTCATATACTATGTACTACACTGTGCGTTTCTTATATTCTAAGTTTTTCAGTGCAACTCACTCATATACTATGAACTACACTATGCATTTCGTGTAATCCGGGTTTTTGAGCAAAACTCACTCATATACTATGTACTAGACTGTGCGTTTCTTATATCTAAGTTTTTCACTGCAACTCACTCATATACTATGTACTACACTGTGCATTTCGTGTAATCCGGGTTTTTCAGCAAAACTCAATCATATACCATGTACTACACTCTGCGTTTCTTATATTCTAAGTTTTTCAGTACTACACTGTTCATTTCGTGTAATCCGGGTTTCTCAGTAAATTCTAAGTTTTTCAGTGCAACTCACTCATATACTATGTACTACTGTGCATTTCGTGTAATCCGGGTTTTTCAGAGCAACTCACTCATATACTATGTGCATTTCTTATATTCTATATTTTTCAGAGCAACTCACTCATATACTATGTACTACTGTGCATTTCGTGTAATACGGGTTTTTCAGTAAATTCTAAGTTTTTCAGTGCAACTCACTCATTTCCTATGTACTACACTGTGCATTTCGTGTAATCCGGGATTTTCAGTAAATTATAGTTTCTCAGTGCAAGTCACTCATATTCTATGTACTACACATTGCATTTCGTGTAATCCGGGATTTTCAGCAAAACTCACTCATATACTATGTACTACACTGTGCGTTTCTTATATTCTAAGTTTTTCAGTGCAACTCAGTCATATACTATGTACTACACTGTGCATTTCGTGTAATCCGGGTTTTTTGGTAAATTCTAAGTTTTCCACTGTAACTCACTCATATACTATGTAGATTTCATGTAATCCGGGTTTTTGAGTAAAACTCACCCATATACTATGTACTACACTGTGCGTTTCTTATATCTAAGTTTTTCACTGCAACTCACTCATATACTATGTACTACACTGTGCATTTCGTGTAATCCGGGTTTTTCAGCAAAACTCAATCATATACCATGTAGTACACTCTGCGTTTCTTATATTCTAAGTTTTTCAGTACTACACTGTGCATTTCGTGTAATCCGGGTTTCTCAGTAAATTCTAAGTTTTTCAGTGCAACTCACTCATATACTATGTACTACTGTGCATTTCGTGTAATCCGGGTTTTTCAGAGCAACTCACTCATATACTATGTGCATTTCTTATATTCTATATTTTTCAGAG
The DNA here is from genome assembly GCF_978045245.1 of Mus caroli. Classification (NCBI taxonomy): domain Eukaryota; kingdom Metazoa; phylum Chordata; class Mammalia; order Rodentia; family Muridae; genus Mus; species Mus caroli. Next base: position 523,920 of record NW_028227339.1, read on the forward strand.
CAACTCACTCATATACTATGTACTACTGTGCATTTCGTGTACTACGGGTTTTTCAGTAAATTCTAAGTTTTTCAGTGCAACTCACTCATATACTATGTACTACACTGTGCGTTACTTATATTCTAAGTTTTTCAGTGCCACTCACTCACTACACTGTGCATTTCGTGTAATCCGGGTTTTTCAGTAAATTAGAAGTTTCTCAGTGCAACTCCCTCATATACTATGTACTGCACTGTGCATTTCGGGTAATCCGAGTTTTTCAGTAAATTCTAAGTGTGTCAGTGCAACTCACTCATATACTATGTACTACACTGTGCGTTTCTTATATTCTAAGTTTTTCAGTGCAACTCAATCATATAATATGTACTACACTGTGTGTTTCTTATATTCTAAGTTTTTCAGTGCAGCTCACTCATATACTATGTACTACACTGTGCGTTTCTTATATTCTAAGTTTTTCAGTGCAAAACACTCATATACTATGTACTACACTGTGCATTTCGTGTAATCAGGGTTTTTCAGTAAAACTCAACTCACGAATATATTATGTACTACACTGTTCATTTCCTGTAATCCGGGTTTTTCAGTAACTTCTAGGTTTTTCAGTGCAACTCACTCATATACTATGTACTACACTGTGCATTTCGTGTAATCCAGGTTTTTCAGCAAAACTCAATCATATACAGTACTACAAATGTGCGTTTCTTATATTCTAAGTTTTTCAGTGCAACTCACTCATTTCCTATGTACTACACTGTGCATTTCGTGTAATCCGGGATTTTCAGTAAATTATAGTTTCTCAGTGCAAGTCACTCTTATTCTATGTACTACACTGTGCATTTCGTGTAATCCGGTATTTTTAGTAAAACTAACTCATATACTATGTACTACACTGTGCGTTTCTTATATTCTAAGTTTTTCAGAGCAACTCACTCATATAATATGTACTACTGTGCATTTCCTGTAATCCGGGTTTTTCAAATATTCTAAGTTTTTCAGTGTAACTCACTCATATACTATGAACTACACTGTGAATTTCGTGTAATCCGGGTTTTTCAGTAAACTCAATCATATACCATGTACTAGACTGTGCGTTTCTTATATTCTAAGTTTTTCAGAGCAACTCACTCATATACTATGTACTACTGTGCATTTCCTGTAATCCGGGTTTTTCAAAATTCTAAGTTTTTCAGTGTAACTCACTGATATACTATGTACTACACTGTGGATTTCGTGTAATCCGGGTTTTTCAGTAAATTATAAGTTTCCCAATGCAACTCACTCATATACTATGAACTACACTGTGCATTTCATGTAATCCGGGTTTTTCAGTGCAACTCACTCATATACTATGAACTAGACTGTGCATTTCGTGTAATCCGGGATTTTCAGCAAAACTCACTCATATACTATGTACTACACTGTGCGTTTCTTATATCTAAGTTTTTCACTGCAACTCACTCATATACTATGTACTACTGTGCATTTCGTGTAATACGGGTTTTTCAGTAAATTCTAAGTTTTTCAGTGCAACTCACTCATATATTATGTACTACACTGTGCGTTACTTATATTCTAAGTTTTTCAGTGCAACTCACTCACTATACTGTGCATTTCGTGTAATCCGGGTTTTTCAGTAAATTAGAAGTTTCTCAGTGCAACTCCCTCATATACTATGTACTGCACTGTGCATTTCGGGTAATCCGGGTTTTTCAGTAAATTCTAAGTGTTTCAGTGCAACTCACTCATATACTATGTACTACACTGTGCGTTTCTTATATTCTAAGTTTTTCAGTGCAACTCAATCATATACTATGTACTACACTGTGTGTTTCTTATATTCTAAGTTTTTCAGTGCAGCTCACTAATATACTATGTACTACACTGTGCGTTTCTTATATTCTAAGTTTTTCAGTGCAAAACACTCATATACTATGTACTACACTGTGCATTTCGTGTAATCCGGGTTTTTCAGTAAAACTCAACTCACGAATATATTATGTACTACACTGTTCATTTCCTGTAATCCGGGTTTTTCAGTAACTTCTAGGTTTTTCAGTGCAACTCACTCATATACTATGTACTACACTGTGCATTTCATGTAATCCGGGTTTTTCAGCAAAACTCAATCATATACAGTACTACAAATGTGCGTTTCTTATATTCTAAGTTTTTCAGTGCAACTCACTCATTTCCTATGTACTACACTGTGCATTTCGTGTAATCCGGGATTTTCAGTAAATTATAGTTTCTCAGTGCAAGTCACTCTTATTCTATGTACTATACTGTGCATTTCGTGTAATCCGGTATTTTTAGTAAAACTAACTCATATACTATGTACTACACTGTGCGTTTCTTATATTCTAAGTTTTTCAGAGCAACTCACTCATATACTATGTACTACTGTGCATTTCCTGTAATCCGGGTTTTTCAAAAATTTAAGTTTTTCAGTGTAACTCACTCATATACTATGAACTACACTGTGGATTTCGTGTAATCCGGGTTTTTCAGCAAAACTCAATCATATACCATGTACTAGACTGTGCGTTTCTTATATTCTAAGTTTTTCAGAGCTACTCACTCATATACTATGTACTACTGTGCATTTCCTGTAATCCGGGTTTTTAAAAAATTCTAAGTTTTTCAGTGTAACTCACTGATATACTATGTACTACACTGTGGATTTCGTGTAATCCGGGTTTTTCAGTAAATTATAAGTTTCCCAGTGCAACTCACTCATATACTATGAACTACACTGTGCATTTCATGTAATCCGGGTTTTTCAGTGCAACTCACTCATATACTATGAACTAGACTGTGCATTTGGTGTAATCCGGGATTTTCAGCAAAACTCACTCATATACTATGTACTACACTGTGCGTTTCTTATATTCTAAGTTTTTCAGTGAAACTCAGTCATATACTATGTACTACACTGTGCATTTCGTGTAATCCGGGTTTTTTGGTAAATTCTAAGTTTTCCACTGTAACTCACTCATATACTATGTAGATTTCGTGTAATCCGGGTTTTTGAGTAAAACTCACTCATATACTATGTACTAGACTGTGCGTTTCTTATATCTAAGTTTTTCACTGCAACTCACTCATATACTATGTACTACACTGTGCATTTCGTGTAATCCGGGTTTTTCAGCAAAACTCAATCATATACCATGTAGTACACTCTGCATTTCTTATATTCTAAGTTTTTCAGTACTACACTGTGCATTTCGAATAATTCGGGTTTCTCAGTAAATTCTAAGTTTTTCAGTGCAACTCACTCATATACTATGTACTACTGTGCATTTCGTGTAATCCGGGTTTTTCAGAGCAACTCACTCATATACTATGTGCATTTCTTATATTCTATATTTTTCAGAGCAACTCACTCATATACTATGTACTACTGTGCATTTCGTGTACTACGGGTTTTTCAGTAAATTCTAAGTTTTTCAGTGCAACTCACTCATATACTATGTACTACACTGTGCGTTACTTATATTCTAAGTTTTTCAGTGCAACTCACTCACTACACTGTGCATTTCGTGTAATCCGGGTTTTTCAGTAAATTAGAAGTTTCTCAGTGCAACTCCCTCATATACTATGTACTGCACTGTGCATTTCGGGTAATCCGGGTTTTTCAGTAAATTCTAAGTGTGTCAGTGCAACTCACTCATATACTATGTACTACACTGTGCGTTTCTTATATTCTAAGTTTTTCAGTGCAACTCACTCATATACTATGTACTACACTGTGTGTTTCTTATATTCTAAGTTTTTCAGTGCAGCTCACTCATATACTATGTACTACACTGTGCGTTTCTTATATTCTAAGTTTTTCAGTGCAAAACACTCATATACTATGTACTACACTGTGCATTTCGTGTAATCCGGGTTTTTCAGTAAAACTCAACTCACGAATATATTATGTACTACACTGTTCATTTCCTGTAATCCGGGTTTTTCAGTAACTTCTAGGTTTTTCAGTGCAACTCACTCATATACTATGTACTACACTGTGCATTTCGTGTAATCCAGGTTTTTCAGCAAAACTCAATCATATACAGTACTACAAATGTGCGTTTCTTATATTCTAAGTTTTTCAGTGCAACTCACTCATTTCCTATGTACTACACTGTGCATTTCGTGTAATCCGGGATTTTCAGTAAATTATAGTTTCTCAGTGCAAGTCACTCTTATTCTATGTACTACACTGTGCATTTCGTGTAATCCGGTATTTTTAGTAAAACTAACTCATATACTATGTACTACACTGTGCGTTTCTTATATTCTAAGTTTTTCAGAGCAACTCACTCATATAATATGTACTACTGTGCATTTCCTGTAATCCGGGTTTTTCAAATATTCTAAGTTTTTCAGTGTAACTCACTCATATACTATGAACTACACTGTGAATTTCGTGTAATCCGGGTTTTTCAGTAAACTCAATCATATACCATGTACTAGACTGTGCGTTTCTTATATTCTAAGTTTTTCAGAGCAACTCACTCATATACTATGTACTACTGTGCATTTCCTGTAATCCGGGTTTTTCAAAAATTCTAAGTTTTTCAGTGTAACTCACTGATATACTATGTACTACACTGTGGATTTCGTGTAATCCGGGTTTTTCAGTAAATTATAAGTTTCCCAGTGCAACTCACTCATATACTATGAACTACACTGTGCATTTCATGTAATCCGGGTTTTTCAGTGCAACTCACTCATATACTATGAACTAGACTGTGCATTTCGTGTAATCCGGGATTTTCAGCAAAACTCACTCATATACTATGTACTACACTGTGCGTTTCTTATATTCTAAGTTTTTCAGTGCAACTCAGTCATATACTATGTACTACACTGTGCATTTCGTGTAATCCGGGTTTTTTGGTAAATTCTAAGTTTTCCACTGTAACTCACTCATATACTATGTAGATTTCGTGTAATCCGGGTTTTTGAGTAAAACTCACTCATATACTATGTACTAGACTGTGCGTTTCTTATATCTAAGTTTTTCACTGCAACTCACTCATATACTATGTACTACACTGTGCATTTCGTGTAATCCGGGTTTTTCAGCAAAACTCAATCATATACCATGTAGTACACTCTGCATTTCTTATATTCTAAGTTTTTCAGTACTACACTGTGCATTTCGAATAATTCGGGTTTCTCAGTAAATTCTAAGTTTTTCAGTGCAACTCACTCATATACTATGTACTACTGTGCATTTCGTGTAATCCGGGTTTTTCAGAGCAACTCACTCATATACTATGTGCATTTCTTTTATTCTATATTTTTCAGAGCAACTCACTCATATACTATGTACTACTGTGCATTTCGTGTACTACGGGTTTTTCAGTAAATTCTAAGTTTTTCAGTGCAACTCACTCATATACTATGTACTACACTGTGCATTTCGTGTAATCCGGGTTTTTCAGCAAAACTCAATCATATACAGTACTACAAATGTGCGTTTCTTATATTCTAAGTTTTTCAGTGCAACTCACTCATATACTATGAACTACACTGTGCATTTCGTGTAATCCGGGTTTTTCAGTGAAACTCACTCATATACTATGTACTACACTGTGTGTTTCTTATATTCTAAGTTTTTCAGTGCAAAACACTCATATACTATATACTACACTGTGCGTTTCTTATATTCTAAGTTTTTCAGTGCAACTCATTCATATACTATGAACTACACTGTGCATTTCGTGTAATCCGGGATTTTCAGCAAAACTCACTCATATACTATGTACTACACTGTGCGTTTCTTATATTCTAAGTTTTTCAGTGAAACTCAGTCATATACTATGTACTACACTGTGCATTTCGTGTAATCCGGGTTTTTTGGTAAATTCTAAGTTTTTCACTGTAACTCACTCATATACTATGTAGATTTCGTGTAATCCGGGTTTTTGAGTAAAACTCACTCATATACTATGTACTAGACTGTGCGTTTCTTATATCTAAGTTTTTCACTGCAACTCACTCATATACTATGTACTACACTGTGCATTTCGTGTAATCCGGGTTTTTCAGTAAATTCTAAGTTTTTCAGTGCAACTCACTCATATACTATGTACTACACTGTGCGTTTTTTATATTCTAATTTTTTCAGTGCAACTCACTCATATACTATGTACTACACTGTGTGTTTCTTATATTCTAAGTTTTTCAGTGCAGCTCACTCATGTACTATGTACTACACTGTGCGTTTCTTATATTCTAAGTTTTTCAGTGCAAAACACTCATATACTATGTACTACACTGTGCATTTCGTGTAATCCGGGTTTTTCAGTAAAACTCAACTCACGAATATATTATGTACTACACTGTTCATTTCCTGTAATCCGGGTTTTTCAGTAACTTCTAGGTTTTTCAGTGCAACTCACTCATATACTATGTACTACACTGTGCATTTCGTGTAATCCGGGTTTTTCAGCAAAACTCAATCATATACAGTACTACAAATGTGTGTTTCTTATATTCTAAGTTTTTCAGTGCAACTCACTCATTTCCTATGTAATACACTGTGCATTTCGTGTAATACGGGATTTTCAGTAAATTATAGTTTCTCAGTGCAAGTCACTCATATTCTATGTACTACACATTGCATTTCGTGTAATCCGGTATTTTTAGTAAAACTAACTCATATACTATGTACTACACTGTGCGTTTCTTATATTCTAAGTTTTTCAGAGCAACTCACTCATATACTATGTACTACTGTGCATTTCCTGTAATCCGGGTTTTTCAAAAATTCTAAGTTTTTCAGTGTAACTCACTGATATACTATGTACTACACTGTGGATTTCGTGTAATCCGGTTTTTTCAGTAAATTATAAGTTTCCCAGTGCAACTCACTCATATACTATGAACTACACTGTGCATTTCGTGTAAATCGGGTTTTTCAGTGCAATTCACTCATATACTATGTACTACACTGTGTGTTTCTTATATTCTAAGTTTTTCAGTGCAAAACACTCATATACTATGTACTACACTGTGCGTTTCTTATATTCTAAGTTTTTCAGTGCAACTCACTCATATACTATGAACTACACTATGCATTTCGTGTAATCCGGGTTTTTGAGCAAAACTCACTCATATACTATGTACTAGACTGTGCGTTTCTTATATCTAAGTTTTTCACTGCAACTCACTCATATACTATGTACTACACTGTGCATTTCGTGTAATCCGGGTTTTTCAGCAAAACTCAATCATATACCATGTACTACACTCTGCGTTTCTTATATTCTAAGTTTTTCAGTACTACACTGTTCATTTCGTGTAATCCGGGTTTCTCAGTAAATTCTAAGTTTTTCAGTGCAACTCACTCATATACTATGTACTACTGTGCATTTCGTGTAATCCGGGTTTTTCAGAGCAACTCACTCATATACTATGTGCATTTCTTATATTCTATATTTTTCAGAGCAACTCACTCATATACTATGTACTACTGTGCATTTCGTGTAATACGGGTTTTTCAGTAAATTCTAAGTTTTTCAGTGCAACTCACTCATTTCCTATGTACTACACTGTGCATTTCGTGTAATCCGGGATTTTCAGTAAATTATAGTTTCTCAGTGCAAGTCACTCATATTCTATGTACTACACATTGCATTTCGTGTAATCCGGGATTTTCAGCAAAACTCACTCATATACTATGTACTACACTGTGCGTTTCTTATATTCTAAGTTTTTCAGTGCAACTCAGTCATATACTATGTACTACACTGTGCATTTCGTGTAATCCGGGTTTTTTGGTAAATTCTAAGTTTTCCACTGTAACTCACTCATATAACTATGTAGATTTCATGTAATCCGGGTTTTTGAGTAAAACTCACTCATATACTATGTACTAGACTGTGCGTTTCTTATATCTAAGTTTTTCACTGCAACTCACTCATATACTATGTACTACACTGTGCATTTCGTGTAATCCGGGTTTTTCAGCAAAACTCAATCATATACCATGTAGTACACTCTGCGTTTCTTATATTCTAAGTTTTTCAGTACTACACTGTGCATTTCGTGTAATCCGGGTTTCTCAGTAAATTCTAAGTTTTTCAGTGCAACTCACTCATATACTATGTACTACTGTGCATTTCGTGTAATCCGGGTTTTTCAGAGCAACTCACTCATATACTATGTGCATTTCTTATATTCTATATTTTTCAGAGCAACTCACTCATATACTATGTACTACTGTGCATTTCGTGTACTACGGGTTTTTCAGTAAATTCTAAGTTTTTCAGTGCAACTCACTCATATACTATGTACTACACTGTGCGTTACTTATATTCTAAGTTTTTCAGTGCAACTCACTCACTACACTGTGCATTTCGTGTAATCCGGGTTTTTCAGTAAATTAGAAGTTTCTCAGTGCAACTCCCTCATATACTATGTACTGCACTGTGCATTTCGGGTAATCCGAGTTTTTCAGTAAATTCTAAGTGTGTCAGTGCAACTCACTCATATACTATGTACTACACTGTGCGTTTCTTATATTCTAAGTTTTTCAGTGCAACTCAATCATATACTATGTACTACACTGTGTGTTTCTTATATTCTAAGTTTTTCAGTGCAGCTCACTCATATACTATGTACTACACTGTGCGTTTCTTATATTCTAAGTTTTTCAGTGCAAAACACTCATATACTATGTACTACACTGTGCATTTCGTGTAATCCGGGTTTTTCAGTAAAACTCAACTCACGAATATATTATGTACTACACTGTTCATTTCCTGTAATCCGGGTTTTTCAGTAACTTCTAGGTTTTTCAGTGCAACTCACTCATATACTATGTACTACACTGTGCATTTCGTGTAATCCAGGTTTTTCAGCAAAACTCAATCATATACAGTACTACAAATGTGCGTTTCTTATATTCTAAGTTTTTCAGTGCAACTCACACATTTCCTATGTACTACACTGTGCATTTCGTGTAATCCGGGATTTTCAGTAAATTATAGTTTCTCAGTGCAAGTCACTCTTATTCTATGTACTACACTGTGCATTTCGTGTAATCCGGTATTTTTAGTAAAACTAACTCATATACTATGTACTACACTGTGCGTTTCTTATATTCTAAGTTTTTCAGAGCAACTCACTCATATAATATGTACTACTGTGCATTTCCTGTAATCCGGGTTTTTCAAATATTCTAAGTTTTTCAGTGTAACTCACTCATATACTATGAACTACACTGTGAATTTCGTGTAATCCGGGTTTTTCAGTAAACTCAATCATATACCATGTACTAGACTGTGCGTTTCTTATATTCTAAGTTTTTCAGAGCAACTCACTCATATACTATGTACTACTGTGCATTTCCTGTAATCCGGGTTTTTCAAAAATTCTAAGTTTTTTAGTGTAACTCACTGATATACTATGTACTACACTGTGGATTTCGTGTAATCCGGGTTTTTCAGTAAATTATAAGTTTCCCAATGCAACTCACTCATATACTATGAACTACACTGTGCATTTCATGTAATCCGGGTTTTTCAGTGCAACTCACTCATATACTATGAACTAGACTGTGCATTTCGTGTAATCCGGGATTTTCAGCAAAACTCACTCATATACTATGTACTACACTGTGCGTTTCTTATATCTAAGTTTTTCACTGCAACTCACTCATATACTATGTACTACTGTGCATTTCGTGTAATACGGGTTTTTCAGTAAATTCTAAGTTTTTCAGTGCAACTCACTCATATATTATGTACTACACTGTGCGTTACTTATATTCTAAGTTTTTCAGTGCAACTCACTCACTACACTGTGCATTTCGTGTAATCCGGGTTTTTCAGTAAATTAGAAGTTTCTCAGTGCAACTCCCTCATATACTATGTACTGCACTGTGCATTTCGGGTAATCCGGGTTTTTCAGTAAATTCTAAGTGTTTCAGTGCAACTCACTCATATACTATGTACTACACTGTGCGTTTCTTATATTCTAAGTTTTTCAGTGCAACTCAATCATATACTATGTTTTACACTGTGTGTTTCTTATATTCTAAGTTTTTCAGTGCAGCTCACTAATATACTATATACTACACTGTGCGTTTCTTATATTCTAAGTTTTTCAGTGCAAAACACTCATATACTATGTACTACACTGTGCATTTCGTGTAATCCGGGTTTTTCAGTAAAACTCAACTCACGAATATATTATGTACTACACTGTTCATTTCCTGTAATCCGGGTTTTTCAGTAACTTCTAGGTTTTTCAGTGCAACTCACTCATATACTATGTACTACACTGTGCATTTCATGTAATCCGGGTTTTTCAGCAAAACTCAATCATATACAGTACTACAAATGTGCGTTTCTTATATTCTAAGTTTTTCAGTGCAACTCACTCATTTCCTATGTACTACACTGTGCATTTCGTGTAATCCGGGATTTTCAGTAAATTATAGTTTCTCAGTGCAAGTCACTCTTATTCTATGTACTATACTGTGCATTTCGTGTAATCCGGTATTTTTAGTAAAACTAACTCATATACTATGTACTACACTGTGCGTTTCTTATATTCTAAGTTTTTCAGAGCAACTCACTCATATACTATGTACTACTGTGCATTTCCTGTAATCCGGGTTTTTCAAAAATTTAAGTTTTTCAGTGTAACTCACTCATATACTATGAACTACACTGTGGATTTCGTGTAATCCGGGTTTTTCAGCAAAACTCAATCATATACCATGTACTAGACTGTGCGTTTCTTATATTCTAAGTTTTTCAGAGCTACTCACTCATATACTATGTACTACTGTGCATTTCCTGTAATCCGGGTTTTTAAAAATTCTAAGTTTTTCAGTGTAACTCACTGATATACTATGTACTACACTGTGGATTTCGTGTAATCCGGGTTTTTCAGTAAATTATAAGTTTCCCAGTGCAACTCACTCATATACTATGAACTACACTGTGCATTTCATGTAATCCGGGTTTTTCAGTGCAACTCACTCATATACTATGAACTAGACTGTGCATTTCGTGTAATCCGGGATTTTCAGCAAAACTCACTCATATACTATGTACTACACTGTGCGTTTCTTATATTCTAAGTTTTTCAGTGAAACTCAGTCATATACTATGTACTACACTGTGCATTTCGTGTAATCCGGGTTTTTTGGTAAATTCTAAGTTTTCCACTGTAACTCACTCATATACTATGTAGATTTCGTGTAATCCGGGTTTTTGAGTAAAACTCACTCATATACTATGTACTAGACTGTGCGTTTCTTATATCTAAGTTTTTCACTGCAACTCACTCATATACTATGTACTACACTGTGCATTTCGTGTAATCCGGGTTTTTCAGCAAAACTCAATCATATACCATGTAGTACACTCTGCATTTCTTATATTCTAAGTTTTTCAGTACTACACTGTGCATTTCGAATAATTCGGGTTTCTCAGTAAATTCTAAGTTTTTCAGTGCAACTCACTCATATACTATGTACTACTGTGCATTTCGTGTAATCCGGGTTTTTCAGAGCAACTCACTCATATACTATGTGCATTTCTTATATTCTATATTTTTCAGAGCAACTCACTCATATACTATGTACTACTGTGCATTTCGTGTACTACGGGTTTTTCAGTAAATTCTAAGTTTTTCAGTGCAACTCACTCATATACTATGTACTACACTGTGCGTTACTTATATTCTAAGTTTTTCAGTGCAACTCACTCACTACACTGTGCATTTCGTGTAATCCGGGTTTTTCAGTAAATTAGAAGTTTCTCAGTGCAACTCCCTCATATACTATGTACTGCACTGTGCATTTCGGGTAATCCGGGTTTTTCAGTAAATTCTAAGTGTGTCAGTGCAACTCACTCATATACTATGTACTACACTGTGCGTTTCTTATATTCTAAGTTTTTCAGTGCAACTCACTCATATACTATGTACTACACTGTGTGTTTCTTATATTCTAAGTTTTTCAGTGCAGCTCACTCATATACTATGTACTACACTGTGCGTTTCTTATATTCTAAGTTTTTCAGTGCAAAACACTCATATACTATGTACTACACTGTGCATTTCGTGTAATCCGGGTTTTTCAGTAAAACTCAACTCACGAATATATTATGTACTACACTGTTCATTTCCTGTAATCCGGGTTTTTCAGTAACTTCTAGGTTTTTCAGTGCAACTCACTCATATACTATGTACTACACTGTGCATTTCGTGTAATCCAGGTTTTTCAGCAAAACTCAATCATATACAGTACTACAAATGTGCGTTTCTTATATTCTAAGTTTTTCAGTGCAACTCACTCATTTCCTATGTACTACACTGTGCATTTCGTGTAATCCGGGATTTTCAGTAAATTATAGTTTCTCAGTGCAAGTCACTCTTATTCTATGTACTACACTGTGCATTTCGTGTAATCCGGTATTTTTAGTAAAACTAACTCATATACTATGTACTACACTGTGCGTTTCTTATATTCTAAGTTTTTCAGAGCAACTCACTCATATAATATGTACTACTGTGCATTTCCTGTAATCCGGGTTTTTCAAATATTCTAAGTTTTTCAGTGTAACTCACTCATATACTATGAACTACACTGTGAATTTCGTGTAATCCGGGTTTTTCAGTAAACTCAATCATATACCATGTACTAGACTGTGCGTTTCTTATATTCTAAGTTTTTCAGAGCAACTCACTCATATACTATGTACTACTGTGCATTTCCTGTAATCCGGGTTTTTCAAAAATTCTAAGTTTTTCAGTGTAACTCACTGATATACTATGTACTACACTGTGGATTTCGTGTAATCCGGGTTTTTCAGTAAATTATAAGTTTCCCAGTGCAACTCACTCATATACTATGAACTACACTGTGCATTTCATGTAATCCGGGTTTTTCAGTGCAACTCACTCATATACTATGAACTAGACTGTGCATTTCGTGTAATCCGGGATTTTCAGCAAAACTCACTCATATACTATGTACTACACTGTGTGTTTCTTATATTCTAAGTTTTTCAGTGCAACTCAGTCATATCCTATGTACTACACTGTGCATTTCGTGTAATCCGGGTTTTTTGGTAAATTCTAAGTTTTCCACTGTAACTCACTCATATACTATGTAGATTTCGTGTAATCCGGGTTTTTGAGTAAAACTCACTCATATACTATGTACTAGACTGTGCGTTTCTTATATCTAAGTTTTTCACTGCAACTCACTCATATACTATGTACTACACTGTGCATTTCGTGTAATCCGGGTTTTTCAGCAAAACTCAATCATATACCATGTAGTACACTCTGCATTTCTTATATTCTAAGTTTTTCAGTACTACACTGTGCATTTCGAATAATTCGGGTTTCTCAGTAAATTCTAAGTTTTTCAGTGCAACTCACTCATATACTATGTACTACTGTGCATTTCGTGTAATCCGGGTTTTTCAGAGCAACTCACTCATATACTATGTGCATTTCTTTTATTCTATATTTTTCAGAGCAACTCACTCATATACTATGTACTACTGTGCATTTCGTGTACTACGGGTTTTTCAGTAAATTCTAAGTTTTTCAGTGCAACTCACTCATATACTATGTACTACACAGTGCGTTACTTATATTCTAAGTTTTTCAGTGCAACTCACTCACTACACTGTGCATTTCGTGTAATCCGGGTTTTTCAGTAAATTAGAAGTTTCTCAGTGCAACTCCCTCATATACTATGTACTGCACTGTGCATTTCGGGTAATCCGGGTTTTTCAGTAAATTCTAAGTGTGTCAGTGCAACTCACTCATATACTATGTACTACACTGTGCGTTTCTTATATTCTAAGTTTTTCAGTGCAACTCACTCATATACTATGTACTACACTGTGTGTTTCTTATATTCTAAGTTTTTCAGTGCAGCTCACTCATATACTATGTACTACACTGTGTGTTTCTTATATTCTAAGTTTTTCAGTGCAACTCACTCATATACTATGTACTACACTGTGCGTTTCTTATATTCTAAGTTTTTCAGTGCAAAACACTCATATACTATGTACTACACTGTGCATTTCGTGTAATCCGGGTTTTTCAGCAAAACTCACTCATATACCATGTACTACACTCTGCGTTTCTTATATTCTAAGTTTTTCAGTACTACACTGTTCATTTCGTGTAATCCGGGTTTCTCAGTAAATTCTAAGTTTTTCAGTGCAACTCACTCATATACTATGTACTACTGTGCATTTCGTGTAATCCGGGTTTTTCAGAGCAACTCACTCATATACTATGTGCATTTCTTATATTCTATATTTTTCAGAGCAACTCACTCATATACTATGTACTACTGTGCATTTCGTGTAATACGGGTTTTTCAGTAAATTCTAAGTTTTTCAGTGCAACTCACTCATATACTATGTACTACACTGTGCGTTACTTATATTCTAAGTTTTTCAGTGCAACTCACTCACTACACTGTGCATTTCGTGTAATCCGGGTTTTTCAGTAAATTAGAAGTTTCTCAGTGCAACTCCCTCATATACTATGTACTGCACTGTGCATTTCGGGTAATCCGGGTTTTTCAGTAAATTCTAAGTTTTTCAGTGCAACTCAATCATATACTATGTACTACACTGTGTGTTTCTTATATTCTAAGTTTTTCAGTGCAGCTCACTAATATACTATGTACTACACTGTGCGTTTCTTATATTCTAAGTTTTTCAGTGCAAAACACTCATATACTATGTACTACACTGTGCATTTCGTGTAATCCGGGTTTTTCAGTAAAACTCAACTCACGAATATATTATGTACTACACTGTTCATTTCCTGTAATCCGGGTTTTTCAGTAACTTCTAGGTTTTTCAGTGCAACTCACTCATATACTATGTACTACACTGTGCACTTCATGTAATCCGGGTTTTTCAGCAAAACTCAATCATATACAGTACTACAAATGTGCGTTTCTTATATTCTAAGTTTTTCAGTGCAACTCACTCATTTCCTATGTACTACACTGTGCATTTCGTGTAATCCGGGATTTTCAGTAAATTATAGTTTCTCAGTGCAAGTCACTCTTATTCTATGTACTATACTGTGCATTTCGTGTAATCCGGTATTTTTAGTAAAACTAACTCATATACTATGTACTACACTGTGCGTTTCTTATATTCTAAGTTTTTCAGAGCAACTCACTCATATACTATGTACTACTGTGCATTTCCTGTAATCCGGGTTTTTCAAAAATTTAAGTTTTTCAGTGTAACTCACTCATATACTATGAACTACACTGTGGATTTCGTGTAATCCGGGTTTTTCAGCAAAACTCAATCATATACCATGTACTAGACTGTGCGTTTCTTATATTCTAAGTTTTTCAGAGCTACTCACTCATATACTATGTACTACTGTGCATTTCCTGTAATCCGGGTTTTTCAAAAATTCTAAGTTTTTCAGTGTAACTCACTGATATACTATGTACTACACTGTGGATTTCGTGTAATCCGGGTTTTTCAGTAAATTATAAGTTTCCCAGTGCAACTCACTCATATACTATGAACTACACTGTGCATTTCATGTAATCCGGGTTTTTCAGTGCAACTCACTCATATACTATGAACTAGACTGTGCATTTCGTGTAATCCGGGATTTTCAGCAAAACTCACTCATATACTATGTACTACACTGTGCGTTTCTTATATTCTAAGTTTTTCAGTGAAACTCAGTCATATACTATGTACTACACTGTGCATTTCGTGTAATCCGGGTTTTTTGGTAAATTCTAAGTTTTCCACTGTAACTCACTCATATACTATGTAGATTTCGTGTAATCCGGGTTTTTGAGTAAAACTCACTCATATACTATGTACTAGAATGTGCGTTTCTTATATCTAAGTTTTTCACTGCAACTCACTCATATACTATGTACTACACTGTGCATTTCGTGTAATCCGGGTTTTTCAGCAAAACTCAATCATATACCATGTAGTACACTCTGCGTTTCTTATATTCTAAGTTTTTCAGTACTACACTGTGCATTTCGAATAATTCGGGTTTCTCAGTAAATTCTAAGTTTTTCAGTGCAACTCACTCATATACTATGTACTACTGTGCATTTCGTGTAATCCGGGTTTTTCAGAGCAACTCACTCATATACTATGTGCATTTCTTATATTCTATATTTTTCAGAGCAACTCACTCATATACTATGTACTACTGTGCATTTCGTGTACTACGGGTTTTTCAGTAAATTCTAAGTTTTTCAGTGCAACTCACTCATATACTATGTACTACACTGTGCGTTACTTATATTCTAAGTTTTTCAGTGCAACTCACTCACTACACTGTGCATTTCGTGTAATCCGGGTTTTTCAGTAAATTAGAAGTTTCTCAGTGCAACTCCCTCATATACTATGTACTGCACTGTGCATTTCGGGTAATCCGGGTTTTTCAGTAAATTCTAAGTGTGTCAGTGCAACTCACTCATATACTATGTACTACACTGTGCGTTTCTTATATTCTAAGTTTTTCAGTGCAACTCACTCATATACTATGTACTACACTGTGTGTTTCTTATATTCTAAGTTTTTCAGTGCAGCTCACTCATATACTATGTACTACACTGTGCGTTTCTTATATTCTAAGTTTTTCAGTGCAAAACACTCATATACTATGTACTACACTGTGCATTTCGTGTAATCCGGGTTTTTCAGTAAAACTCAACTCACGAATATATTATGTACTACACTGTTCATTTCCTGTAATCCGGGTTTTTCAGTAACTTCTAGGTTTTTCAGTGCAACTCACTCATATACTATGTACTACACTGTGCATTTCGTGTAATCCAGGTTTTTCAGCAAAACTCAATCATATACAGTACTACAAATGTGCGTTTCTTATATTCTAAGTTTTTCAGTGCAACTCACTCATTTCCTATGTACTACACTGTGCATTTCGTGTAATCCGGGATTTTCAGTAAATTATAGTTTCTCAGTGCAAGTCACTCTTATTCTATGTACTACACTGTGCATTTCGTGTAATCCGGTATTTTTAGTAAAACTAACTCATATACTATGTACTACACTGTGCGTTTCTTATATTCTAAGTTTTTCAGAGCAACTCACTCATATAATATGTACTACTGTGCATTTCCTGTAATCCGGGTTTTTCAAATATTCTAAGTTTTTCAGTGTAACTCACTCATATACTATGAACTACACTGTGAATTTCGTGTAATCCGGGTTTTTCAGTAAACTCAATCATATACCATGTACTAGACTGTGCGTTTCTTATATTCTAAGTTTTTCAGAGCAACTCACTCATATACTATGTACTACTGTGCATTTCCTGTAATCCGGGTTTTTCAAAAATTCTAAGTTTTTCAGTGTAACTCACTGATATACTATGTACTACACTGTGGATTTCGTGTAATCCGGGTTTTTCAGTAAATTATAAGTTTCCCAGTGCAACTCACTCATATACTATGAACTACACTGTGCATTTCATGTAATCCGGGTTTTTCAGTGCAACTCACTCATATACTATGAACTAGACTGTGCATTTCGTGTAATCCGGGATTTTCAGCAAAACTCACTCATATACTATGTACTACACTGTGCGTTTCTTATATTCTAAGTTTTTCAGTGCAACTCAGTCATATCCTATGTACTACACTGTGCATTTCGTGTAATCCGGGGTTTTTTGGTAAATTCTAAGTTTTCCACTGTAACTCACTCATATACTATGTAGATTTCGTGTAATCCGGGTTTTTGAGTAAAACTCACTCATATACTATGTACTAGACTGTGCGTTTCTTATATCTAAGTTTTTCACTGCAACTCACTCATATACTATGTACTACACTGTGCATTTCGTGTAATCCGGGTTTTTCAGCAAAACTCAATCATATACCATGTAGTACACTCTGCATTTCTTATATTCTAAGTTTTTCAGTACTACACTGTGCATTTCGAATAATTCGGGTTTCTCAGTAAATTCTAAGTTTTTCAGTGCAACTCACTCATATACTATGTACTACTGTGCATTTCGTGTAATCCGGGTTTTTCAGAGCAACTCACTCATATACTATGTGCATTTCTTTTATTCTATATTTTTCAGAGCAACTCACTCATATACTATGTACTACTGTGCATTTCGTGTACTACGGGTTTTTCAGTAAATTCTAAGTTTTTCAGTGCAACTCACTCATATACTATGTACTACACAGTGCGTTACTTATATTCTAAGTTTTTCAGTGCAACTCACTCACTACACTGTGCATTTCGTGTAATCCGGGTTTTTCAGTAAATTAGAAGTTTCTCAGTGCAACTCCCTCATATACTATGTACTGCACTGTGCATTTCGGGTAATCCGGGTTTTTCAGTAAATTCTAAGTGTGTCAGTGCAACTCACTCATATACTATGTACTACACTGTGCGTTTCTTATATCTAAGTTTTTCAGTGCAACTCACTCATATACTATGTACTACACTGTGTGTTTCTTATATTCTAAGTTTTTCAGTGCAGCTCACTCATATACTATGTACTACACTGTGCGTTTCTTATATTCTAAGTTTTTCAGTGCAAAACACTCATATACTATGTACTACACTGTGCATTTCGTGTAATCCGGGTTTTTCAGCAAAACTCACTCATATACCATGTACTACACTCTGCGTTTCTTATATTCTAAGTTTTTCAGTACTACACTGTTCATTTCGTGTAATCCGGGTTTCTCAGTAAATTCTAAGTTTTTCAGTGCAACTCACTCATATACTATGTACTACTGTGCATTTCGTGTAATCCGGGTTTTTCAGAGCAACTCACTCATATACTATGTGCATTTCTTATATTCTATATTTTTCAGAGCAACTCACTCATATACTATGTACTACTGTGCATTTCGTGTAATACGGGTTTTTCAGTAAATTCTAAGTTTTTCAGTGCAACTCACTCATATACTATGTACTACACTGTGCGTTACTTATATTCTAAGTTTTTCAGTGCAACTCACTCACTACACTGTGCATTTCGTGTAATCCGGGTTTTTCAGTAAATTAGAAGTTTCTCAGTGCAACTCCCTCATATACTATGTACTGCACTGTGCATTTCGGGTAATCCGGGTTTTTCAGTAAATTCTAAGTGTTTCAGTGCAACTCACTCATATACTATGTACTACACTGTGCGTTTCTTATATTCTAAGTTTTTCAGTGCAACTCACTCATATACTATGTACTACACTGTGTGTTTCTTATATTCTAAGTTTTTCAGTGCAGCTCACTAATATACTATGTACTACACTGTGCGTTTCTTATATTCTAAGTTTTTCAGTGCAAAACACTCATATACTATGTACTACACTGTGCATTTCGTGTAATCCGGGTTTTTCAGTAAAACTCAACTCACGAATATATTATGTACTACACTGTTCATTTCCTGTAATCCGGGTTTTTCAGTAACTCCTAGGTTTTTCAGTGCAACTCACTCATATACTATGTACTACACTGTGCATTTCGTGTAATCCGGGTTTTTCAGCAAAACTCAATCATATACAGTACTACAAATGTGCGTTTCTTATATTCTAAGTTTTTCAGTGCAACTCACTCATTTCCTATGTACTACACTGTGCATTTCGTGTAATCCGGGTTTTTCAGTAAATTATAGTTTCTCAGTGCAAGTCACTCATATTCTATGTACTACACTGTGCATTTCGTGTAATCCGGTATTTTTAGTAAAACTAACTCATATACTATGTACTACACTGTGCGTTTCTTATATTCTAAGTTTTTCAGAGCAACTCACTCATATACTATGTACTACACTGTGTGTTTTTTATATTCTAAGTTTTTCAGTGCAGCTCACTCATATACTATGTACTACACTGTTTTTTTCTTATATTCTAAGTTTTTCAGTGCAAAACACTCATATACTAAGTACTACACTGTGCGTTTCTTATATTCTAAGTTTTTCAGTGCAACTCATTCATATACTATGAACTACACTGTGCATTTCGTGTAATCCGGGATTTTCAGCAAAACTCACTCATATACCATGTACTACACTGTGCGTTTCTTATATTCTAAGTTTTTCAGTACTACACTGTTCATTTCGTGTAATCCGGGTTTCTCAGTAAATTCTAAGTTTTTCAGTGCAACTCACTCATATACTATGTACTACTGTGCATTTCGTGTAATCCGGGTTTTTCAGAGCAACTCACTCATATACTATGTACTCTTGTGCATTTCGTGTACTACGGGTTTTTCAGTAAATTCTAAGTTTTTCAGTGCAACTCACTCATATACTATGTACTACACTGTGCGTTACTTATATTCTAAGTTTTTCAGTGCAACTCACTCACTACACTGTGCATTTCGTGTAATCCGGGTTTTTTCAGTAAATTAGAAGTTTCTCAGTGCAACTCCCTCATATACTATGTACTGCACTGTGCATTTCGGGTAATCCGGGTTTTTCAGTAAATTCTAAGTGTGTCAGTGCAACTCACTCATATACTATGTACTACACTGTGCGTTTCTTATATTCTAAGTTTTTCAGTGCAACTCACTCATATACTATGTACTACACTGTGTGTTTCTTATATTCTAAGTTTTTCAGTGCAGCTCACTCATATACTATGTACTACACTGTGCGTTTCTTATATTCTAAGTTTTTCAGTGCAAAACACTCATATACTATGTACTACACTGTGCATTTCGTGTAATCCGGGTTTTTCAGTAAAACTCAACTCACGAATATATTATGTACTACACTGTTCATTTCCTGTAATCCGGGTTTTTCAGTAACTTCTAGGTTTTTCAGTGCAACTCACTCATATACTATGTACTACACTGTGCATTTCGTGTAATCCAGGTTTTTCAGCAAAACTCAATCATATACAGTACTACAAATGTGCGTTTCTTATATTCTAAGTTTTTCAGTGCAACTCACTCATTTCCTATGTACTACACTGTGCATTTCGTGTAATCCGGGATTTTCAGTAAATTATAGTTTCTCAGTGCAAGTCACTCTTATTCTATGTACTACACTGTGCATTTCGTGTAATCCGGTATTTTTAGTAAAACTAACTCATATACTATGTACTACACTGTGCGTTTCTTATATTCTAAGTTTTTCAGAGCAACTCACTCATATAATATGTACTACTGTGCATTTCCTGTAATCCGGGTTTTTCAAATATTCTAAGTTTTTCAGTGTAACTCACTCATATACTATGAACTACACTGTGAATTTCGTGTAATCCGGGTTTTTCAGTAAACTCAATCATATACCATGTACTAGACTGTGCGTTTCTTCATTCTAAGTTTTTCAGAGCAACTCACTCATATACTATGTACTACTGTGCATTTCCTGTAATCCGGGTTTTTCAAAAATTCTAACTTTTTCAGTGTAATTCACTGATATACTATACTACACTGTGGATTTCGTGTAATCCGGGTTTTTCAGTAAATTATAAGTTTCCCAGTGCAACTCACTCATATACTATGAACTACACTGTGCATTTCGTGTAATCCGGGTTTTTCAGTGCAAAACACTCATATACTATGTACTACACTCTGCGTTTCTTATATTCTAAGTTTTTCAGTGCAACTCATTCATATACTATGAACTACACTGTGCATTTCGTGTAATCCGGGATTTTCAGCAAAACTCACTCATATACTATGTACTACACTGTGCGTTTCTTATATTCTAAGTTTTTCAGTGCAACTCAGTCATATACTATGTACTACACTGTGCATTTCGTGTAATCCGGGTTTTTTGGTAAATTCTAAGTTTTTCACTGTAACTCACTCATATACTATGTAGATTTCGTGTAATCCGGGTTTTTGAGTAAAACTCACTCATATACTATGTACTACACTGTGCGTTTCTTATATCTAAGTTTTTCACTGCAACTCACTCATATACTATGTACTACACTGTACATTTCGTGTAATCCGGGTTTTTCAGCAAAACTCAATCATTTACCATGTACTACACTCTGCGTTTCTTATATTCTAAGTTTTTCAGTACTACACTGTGCATTTCGTGTAATCCGGTTTTCTCAGTAAATTCTAAGTTTTTCAGTGCAACTCACTCATATACTATGTACTACTGTGCATTTCTTGTAATCCGGGTTTTTCAGAGCAACTCACTCATATACTATGTGCATTTCTTATATTCTATATTTTTCAGAGCAACTCACTCATATACTATGTACTACTGTGCATTTCGTGTAATACGGGTTTTTCAGTAAATTCTAAGTTTTTCAGTGCAACTCACTCATATACTATGTACTACACTGTGCGTTACTTATATTCTAAGTTTTTCAGTGCAACTCACTCACTACACTGTGCATTTCGTGTAATCCGGGTTTTTCAGTAAATTAGAAGTTTCTCAGTGCAACTCCCTCATATACTATGTACTGCACTGTGCATTTCGGGTAATCCGGGTTTTTCAGTAAATTCTAAGTGTTTCAGTGCAACTCACTCATATACTATGTACTACACTGTGCGTTTCTTATATTCTAAGTTTTTCAGTGCAACTCACTCATATACTATGTACTACACTGTGTGTTTCTTATATTCTAAGTTTTTCAGTGCAGCTCACTCATATACTATGTACTACACTGTGCGTTTCTTATATTCTAAGTTTTTCAGTGCAACTCACTCATATACTATGTACTACACTGTGTGTTTCTTATATTCTAAGTTTTTCAGTGCAAAACACTCATATACTATGTACTACACTGTGCATTTCGTGTAATCCGGGTTTTTCAGTAAAACTCAACTCACGAATATATTATGTACTACACTGTTCATTTCCTGTAATCCGGGTTTTTCAGTAACTTCTAGGTTTTTCAGTGCAACTCACTCATATACTATGTACTACACTGTGCATTTCGTGTAATCCAGGTTTTTCAGCAAAACTCAATCATATACAGTACTACAAATGTGCGTTTCTTATATTCTAAGTTTTTCAGTGCAACTCACTCATTTCCTATGTACTACACTGTGCATTTCGTGTAATCCGGGATTTTCAGTAAATTATAGTTTCTCAGTGCAAGTCACTCTTATTCTATGTACTACACTGTGCATTTCGTGTAATCCGGTATTTTTAGTAAAACTAACTCATATACTATGTACTACACTGTGCGTTTCTTATATTCTAAGTTTTTCAGAGCAACTCACTCATATAATATGTACTACTGTGCATTTCCTGTAATCCGGGTTTTTCAAATATTCTAAGTTTTTCAGTGTAACTCACTCATATACTATGAACTACACTGTGAATTTCGTGTAATCCGGGTTTTTCAGTAAACTCAATCATATACCATGTACTAGACTGTGCGTTTCTTCATTCTAAGTTTTTCAGAGCAACTCACTCATATACTATGTACTACTGTGCATTTCCTGTAATCCGGGTTTTTCAAAAATTCTAACTTTTTCAGTGTAATTCACTGATATACTATACTACACTGTGGATTTCGTGTAATCCGGGTTTTTCAGTAAATTATAAGTTTCCCAGTGCAACTCACTCATATACTATGAACTACACTGTGCATTTCGTGTAATCCGGGTTTTTCAGTGCAACTCACTCATATACTATGTACTACACTGTGTGTTTCTTATAGTCTAAGTTTTTCAGTGCAAAACACTCATATACTATGTACTACACTGTGGGTTTCTTATATTCTAAGTTTTTCAGTGCAACTCATTCATATACTATGAACTACACTGTGCATTTCGTGTAATCCGGGATTTTCAGCAAAACTCACTCATATACTATGTACTACACTGTGCGTTTCTTATATTCTAAGTTTTTCAGTGCAACTCAGTCATATACTATGTACTACACTGTGCATTTCGTTTAATCCGGGTTTTTTGGTAAATTCTAAGTTTTTCACTGTAACTCACTCATATACTATGTAGATTTCGTGTAATCCGGGTTTTTGAGTAAAACTCACTCATATACTATGTACTACACTGTGCGTTTCTTATATCTAAGTTTTTCACTGCAACTCACTCATATACTATGTACTACACTGTGCATTTCGTGTAATCCGGGTTTTTCAGCAAAACTCAATCATTTACCATGTACTACACTCTGCGTTTCTTATATTCTAAGTTTTTCAGTACTACACTGTGCATTTCGTGTAATCCGGTTTTCTCAGTAAATTCTAAGTTTTTCAGTGCAACTCACTCATATACTATGTACTACTGTGCATTTCTTGTAATCCGGGTTTTTCAGAGCAACTCACTCATATACTATGTGCATTTCTTATATTCTATATTTTTCAGAGCAACTCACTCATATACTATGTACTACTGTGCATTTCGTGTAATACGGGTTTTTCAGTAAATTCTAAGTTTTTCAGTGCAACTCACTCATATACTATGTACTACACTGTGCGTTACTTATATTCTAAGTTTTTCAGTGCAACTCACTCACTACACTGTGCATTTCGTGTAATCCGGGTTTTTCAGTAAATTAGAAGTTTCTCAGTGCAACTCCCTCATATACTATGTACTGCACTGTGCATTTCGGGTAATCCGGGTTTTTCAGTAAATTCTAAGTGTTTCAGTGCAACTCACTCATATACTATGTACTACACTGTGCGTTTCTTATATTCTAAGTTTTTCAGTGCAACTCACTCATATACTATGTACTACACTGTGTGTTTCTTATATTCTAAGTTTTTCAGTGCAGCTCACTCATATACTATGTACTACACTGTGCGTTTCTTATATTCTAAGTTTTTCAGTGCAACTCACTCATATACTATGTACTACACTGTGTGTTTCTTATATTCTAAGTTTTTCAGTGCAGCTCACTCATATACTATGTACTACACTGTGCGTTTCTTATATTCTAAGTTTTTCAGTGCAAAACACTCATATACTATGTACTACACTGTGCATTTCGTGTAATCCGGGTTTTTCAGTAAAACTCAACTCACGAATATATTATGTACTACACTGTTCATTTCCTGTAATCCGGGTTTTTCAGTAACTTCTAGGTTTTTCAGTGCAACTCACTCATATACTATGTACTACACTGTGCATTTCGTGTAATCCAGGTTTTTCAGCAAAACTCAATCATATACAGTACTACAAATGTGCGTTTCTTATATTCTAAGTTTTTCAGTGCAACTCACTCATTTCCTATGTACTACACTGTGCATTTCGTGTAATCCGGGATTTTCAGTAAATTATAGTTTCTCAGTGCAAGTCACTCTTATTCTATGTACTATACTGTGCATTTCGTGTAATCCGGTATTTTTAGTAAAACTAACTCATATACTATGTACTACACTGTGCGTTTCTTATATTCTAAGTTTTTCAGAGCAACTCACTCATATAATATGTACTACTGTGCATTTCCTGTAATCCGGGTTTTTCAAATATTCTAAGTTTTTCAGTGTAACTCACTCATATACTATGAACTACACTGTGAATTTCGTGTAATCCGGGTTTTTCAGTAAACTCAATCATATACCATGTACTAGACTGTGCGTTTCTTCATTCTAAGTTTTTCAGAGCAACTCACTCATATACTATGTACTACTGTGCATTTCCTGTAATCCGGGTTTTTCAAAAATTCTAACTTTTTCAGTGTAATTCACTGATATACTATACTACACTGTGGATTTCGTGTAATCCGGGTTTTTCAGTAAATTATAAGTTTCCCAGTGCAACTCACTCATATACTATGAACTACACTGTGCATTTCGTGTAATCCGGGTTTTTCAGTGCAACTCACTCATATACTATGTACTACACTGTGTGTTTCTTATATTCTAAGTTTTTCAGTGCAACTCATTCATATACTATGAACTACACTGTGCATTTCGTGTAATCCGGGATTTTCAGCAAAACTCACTCATATACTATGTACTACACTGTGCGTTTCTTATATTCTAAGTTTTTCAGTGCAACTCAGTCATATACTATGTACTACACTGTGCATTTCGTGTAATCCGGGTTTTTTGGTAAATTCTAAGTTTTTCACTGTAACTCACTCATATACTATGTAGATTTCGTGTAATCCGGGTTTTTGAGTAAAACTCACTCATATACTATGTACTACACTGTGCGTTTCTTATATCTAAGTTTTTCACTGCAACTCACTCATATACTATGTACTACACTGTGCATTTCGTGTAATCCGGGTTTTTCAGCAAAACTCAATCATTTACCATGTACTACACTCTGCGTTTCTTATATTCTAAGTTTTTCAGTACTACACTGTGCATTTCGTGTAATCCGGTTTTCTCAGTAAATTCTAAGTTTTTCAGTGCAACTCACTCATATACTATGTACTACTGTGCATTTCTTGTAATCCGGGTTTTTCAGAGCAACTCACTCATATACTATGTGCATTTCTTATATTCTATATTTTTCAGAGCAACTCACTCATATACTATGTACTACTGTGCATTTCGTGTAATACGGGTTTTTCAGTAAATTCTAAGTTTTTCAGTGCAACTCACTCATATACTATGTACTACACTGTGCGTTACTTATATTCTAAGTTTTTCAGTGCAACTCACTCACTACACTGTGCATTTCGTGTAATCCGGGTTTTTCAGTAAATTAGAAGTTTCTCAGTGCAACTCCCTCATATACTATGTACTGCACTGTGCATTTCGGGTAATCCGGGTTTTTCAGTAAATTCTAAGTGTTTCAGTGCAACTCACTCATATACTATGTACTACACTGTGCATTTCTTATATTCTAAGTTTTTCAGTGCAACTCACTCATATACTATGTACTACACTGTGTGTTTCTTATATTCTAAGTTTTTCAGTGCAGCTCACTCATATAATATGTACTACACTGTGCGTTTCTTATATTCTAAGTTTTTCAGTGCAACTCACTCATATACTATGTACTACACTGTGTGTTTCTTATATTCTAAGTTTTTCAGTGCAGCTCACTCATATACTATGTACTACACTGTGCGTTTCTTATATTCTAAGTTTTTCAGTGCAAAACACTCATATACTATGTACTACACTGTGCATTTCGTGTAATCCGGGTTTTTCAGTAAAACTCAACTCACGAATATATTATGTACTACACTGTTCATTTCCTGTAATCCGGGTTTTTCAGTAACTTCTAGGTTTTTCAGTGCAACTCACTCATATACTATGTACTACACTGTGCATTTCGTGTAATCCAGGTTTTTCAGCAAAACTCAATCATATACAGTACTACAAATGTGCGTTTCTTATATTCTAAGTTTTTCAGTGCAACTCACTCATTTCCTATGTACTACACTGTGCATTTCGTGTAATCCGGGATTTTCAGTAAATTATAGTTTCTCAGTGCAAGTCACTCTTATTCTATGTACTATACTGTGCATTTCGTGTAATCCGGTATTTTTAGTAAAACTAACTCATATACTATGTACTACACTGTGCGTTTCTTATATTCTAAGTTTTTCAGAGCAACTCACTCATATAATATGTACTACTGTGCATTTCCTGTAATCCGGGTTTTTCAAATATTCTAAGTTTTTCAGTGTAACTCACTCATATACTATGAACTACACTGTGAATTTCGTGTAATCCGGGTTTTTCAGTAAACTCAATCATATACCATGTACTAGACTGTGCGTTTCTTCATTCTAAGTTTTTCAGAGCAACTCACTCATATACTATGTACTACTGTGCATTTCCTGTAATCCGGGTTTTTCAAAAATTCTAACTTTTTCAGTGTAATTCACTGATATACTATACTACACTGTGGATTTCGTGTAATCCGGGTTTTTCAGTAAATTATAAGTTTCCCAGTGCAACTCACTCATATACTATGAACTACACTGTGCATTTCGTGTAATCCGGGTTTTTCAGTGCAACTCACTCATATACTATGTACTACACTGTGTGTTTCTTATATTCTAAGTTTTTCAGTGCAACTCATTCATATACTATGAACTACACTGTGCATTTCGTGTAATCCGGGATTTTCAGCAAAACTCACTCATATACTATGTACTACACTGTGCGTTTCTTATATTCTAAGTTTTTCAGTGCAACTCAGTCATATACTATGTACTACACTGTGCATTTCGTGTAATCCGGGTTTTTTGGTAAATTCTAAGTTTTTCACTGTAACTCACTCATATACTATGTAGATTTCGTGTAATCCGGGTTTTTGAGTAAAACTCACTCATATACTATGTACTACACTGTGCGTTTCTTATATCTAAGTTTTTCACTGCAACTCACTCATATACTATGTACTACACTGTGCATTTCGTGTAATCCGGGTTTTTCAGCAAAACTCAATCATTTACCATGTACTACACTCTGCGATTCTTATATTCTAAGTTTTTCAGTACTACACTGTGCATTTCGTGTAATCCGGTTTTCTCAGTAAATTCTAAGTTTTTCAGTGCAACTCACTCATATACTATGTACTACTGTGCATTTCTTGTAATCCGGGTTTTTCAGAGCAACTCACTCATATACTATGTGCATTTCTTATATTCTATATTTTTCAGAGCAACTCACTCATATACTATGTACTACTGTGCATTTCGTGTAATACGGGTTTTTCAGTAAATTCTAAGTTTTTCAGTGCAACTCACTCATATACTATGTACTACACTGTGCGTTACTTATATTCTAAGTTTTTCAGTGCAACTCACTCACTACACTGTGCATTTCGTGTAATCCGGGTTTTTCAGTAAATTAGAAGTTTCTCAGTGCAACTCCCTCATATACTATGTACTGCACTGTGCATTTCGGGTAATCCGGGTTTTTCAGTAAATTCTAAGTGTTTCAGTGCAACTCACTCATATACTATGTACTACACTGTGCATTTCTTATATTCTAAGTTTTTCAGTGCAACTCACTCATATACTATGTACTACACTGTGTGTTTCTTATATTCTAAGTTTTTCAGTGCAGCTCACTCATATACTATGTACTACACTGTGCGTTTCTTATATTCTAAGTTTTTCAGTGCAACTCACTCATATACTATGTACTACACTGTGTGTTTCTTATATTCTAAGTTTTTCAGTGCAGCTCACTCATATACTATGTACTACACTGTGCGTTTCTTATATTCTAAGTTTTTCAGTGCAAAACACTCATATACTATGTACTACACTGTGCATTTCGTGTAATCCGGGTTTTTCAGTAAAACTCAACTCACGAATATATTATGTACTACACTGTTCATTTCCTGTAATCCGGGTTTTTCAGTAACTTCTAGGTTTTTCAGTGCAACTCACTCATATACTATGTACTACACTGTGCATTTCGTGTAATCCAGGTTTTTCAGCAAAACTCAATCATATACAGTACTACAAATGTGCGTTTCTTATATTCTAAGTTTTTCAGTGCAACTCACTCATTTCCTATGTACTACACTGTGCATTTCGTGTAATCCGGGATTTTCAGTAAATTATAGTTTCTCAGTGCAAGTCACTCTTATTCTATGTACTACACTGTGCATTTCGTGTAATCCGGTATTTTTAGTAAAACTAACTCATATACTATGTACTACACTGTGCGTTTCTTATATTCTAAGTTTTTCAGAGCAACTCACTCATATAATATGTACTACTGTGCATTTCCTGTAATCCGGGTTTTTCAAATATTCTAAGTTTTTCAGTGTAACTCACTCATATACTATGAACTACACTGTGAATTTCGTGTAATCCGGGTTTTTCAGTAAACTCAATCATATACCATGTACTAGACTGTGCGTTTCTTATATTCTAAGTTTTTCAGAGCAACTCACTCATATACTATGTACTACTGTGCATTTCCTGTAATCCGGGTTTTTCAAAAATTCTAAGTTTTTCAGTGTAACTCACTGATATACTATGTACTACACTGTGGATTTCGTGTAATCCGGGTTTTTCAGTAAATTATAAGTTTCCCAGTGCAACTCACTCATATACTATGAACTACACTGTGCATTTCGTGTAATCCGGGTTTTTCAGTGCAACTCACTCATATACTATGAACTAGACTGTGCATTTCGTGTAATCCGGGATTTTCAGCAAAACTCACTCATATACTATGTACTACACTGTGCATTTCGTGTAATCCGGGTTTTTTGGTAAATTCTAAGTTTTCCACTGTAACTCACTCATATACTATGTAGATTTCGTGTAATCCGGGTTTTTGAGTAAAACTCACTCATATACTATGTACTACACTGTGCGTTTCTTATATCTAAGTTTTTCACTGCAACTCACTCATATACTATGTACTACACTGTGCATTTCGTGTAATCCGGGTTTTTCAGCAAAACTCAATCATATACCATGTAGTACACTCTGCGTTTCTTATATTCTAAGTTTTTCAGTACTACACTGTGCATTTCGTGTAATCCGGGTTTCTCAGTAAATTCTAAGTTTTTCAGTGCAACTCACTCATATACTATGTACTACTGTGCATTTCGTGTAATCCGGGTTTTTCAGAGCAACTCACTCATATACTATGTGCATGTCTTATATTCTATATTTTTCAGAGCAACTCACTCATATACTATGTACTACTGTGCATTTCGTGTACTACGGGTTTTTCAGTAAATTCTAAGTTTTTCAGTGCAACTCACTCATATACTATGTACTACACTGTGCGTTACTTATATTCTAAGTTTTTCAGTGCAACTCACTCACTACACTGTGCATTTCGTGTAATCCGGGTTTTTCAGTAAATTAGAAGTTTCTCAGTGCAACTCCCTCATATACTATGTACTGCACTGTGCATTTCGGGTAATCCGGGTTTTTCAGTAAATTCTAAGTGTGTCAGTGCAACTCACTCATATACTATGTACTACACTGTGCGTTTCTTATATTCTAAGTTTTTCAGTGCAACTCAGTCATATACTATGTACTACACTGTGCATTTCGTGTAATCCGGGTTTTTTGGTAAATTCTAAGTTTTCCACTGTAACTCACTCATATACTATGTAGATTTCGTGTAATCCGGGTTTTTGAGTAAAACTCACTCATATACTATGTACTACACTGTGCGTTTCTTATATCTAAGTTTTTCACTGCAACTCACTCATATACTATGTACTACACTGTGCATTTCGTGTAATCCGGGTTTTTCAGCAAAACTCAATCATATACCATGTAGTACACTCTGCGTTTCTTATATTCTAAGTTTTTCAGTACTACACTGTGCATTTCGTGTAATCCGGGTTTCTCAGTAAATTCTAAGTTTTTCAGTGCAACTCACTCATATACTATGTACTACTGTGCATTTCGTGTAATCCGGGTTTTTCAGAGCAACTCACTCATATACTATGTGCATGTCTTATATTCTATATTTTTCAGAGCAACTCACTCATATACTATGTACTACTGTGCATTTCGTGTACTACGGGTTTTTCAGTAAATTCTAAGTTTTTCAGTGCAACTCACTCATATACTATGTACTACACTGTGCGTTACTTATATTCTAAGTTTTTCAGTGCAACTCACTCACTACACTGTGCATTTCGTGTAATCCGGGTTTTTCAGTAAATTAGAAGTTTCTCAGTGCAACTCCCTCATATACTATGTACTGCACTGTGCATTTCGGGTAATCCGGGTTTTTCAGTAAATTCTAAGTGTGTCAGTGCAACTCACTCATATACTATGTACTACACTGTGCGTTTCTTATATTCTAAGTTTTTCAGTGCAACTCAGTCATATACTATGTACTACACTGTGCATTTCGTGTAATCCGGGTTTTTTGGTAAATTCTAAGTTTTCCACTGTAACTCACTCATATACTATGTAGATTTCGTGTAATCCGGGTTTTTGAGTAAAACTCACTCATATACTATGTACTACACTGTGTGTTTCTTATATTCTAAGTTTTTCAGTGCAGCTCACTCATATACTATGTACTACACTGTGCGTTTCTTATATTCTAAGTTTTTCAGTGCAACTCACTCATATACTATGTACTACACTGTGTGTTTCTTATATTCTAAGTTTTTCAGTGCAGCTCACTCATATACTATGTACTACACTGTGCGTTTCTTATATTCTAAGTTTTTCAGTGCAAAACACTCATATACTATGTACTACACTGTGCATTTCGTGTAATCCGGGTTTTTCAGCAAAACTCAACTCACGAATATATTATGTACTACACTGTTCATTTCCTGTAATCCGGGTTTTTCAGTAACTTCTAGGTTTTTCAGTGCAACTCACTCATATACTATGTACTACACTGTGCATTTCGTGTAATCTGGGTTTTTCAGCAAAACTCAATCATATACAGTACTACAAATGTGCGTTTCTTATATTCTAAGTTTTTCAGTGCAACTCACTCATTTCCTATTTACTACACTGTGCATTTCGTGTAATCCGGGATTTTCAGTAAATTATAGTTTCTCAGTGCAAGTCACTCATATTCTATGTACTACACTGTGCATTTCGTGTAATCCGGTATTTTTAGTAAAACTAACTCATATACTATGTACTACACTGTGCGTTTCTTATATTCTAAGTTTTTCAGAGCAACTCATTCATATACTATGTACTACTGTGCATTTCCTGTAATCCGGGTTTTTCAAAAATTCTAAGTTTTTCAGTGTAATTCACTGATATACTATACTACACTGTGGATTTCGTGTAATCCGGGTTTTTCAGTAAATTATAAGTTTCCCAGTGCAACTCACTCATATACTATGAACTACACTGTGCATTTCGTGTAATCCGGGTTTTTCAGTGCAACTCACTCATATACTATGTACTACACTGTGTGTTTCTTATATTCTAAGTTTTTCAGTGCAAAACACTCATATACTATGTACTACACTGTGCGTTTCTTATATTCTAAGTTTTTCAGTGCAACTCATTCATATACTATGAACTACACTGTGCATTTCGTGTAATCCGGGATTTTCAGCAAAACTCACTCATATACTATGTACTACACTGTGCGTTTCTTATATTCTAAGTTTTTCAGTGCAACTCAGTCATATACTATGTACTACACTGTGCATTTCGTGTAATCCGGGTTTTTTGGTAAATTCTAAGTTTTTCACTGTAACTCACTCATATACTATGTAGATTTCGTGTAATCCGGGTTTTTGAGTAAAACTCACTCATATACTATGTACTACACTGTGCGTTTCTTATATCTAAGTTTTTCACTGCAACTCACTCATATACTATGTACTACTGTGCATTTCGTGTAATACGGGTTTTTCAGTAAATTCTAAGTTTTTCAGTGCAACTCACTCATATACTATGTACTACACTGTGCGTTACTTATATTCTAAGTTATTCAGTGCAACTCACTCACTACACTGTGCATTTCGTGTAATCCAGGTTTTTCAGTAAATTAGAAGTTTCTCAGTGCAACTCCCTCATATACTATGTACTGCACTGTGCATTTCGGGTAATCCGGGTTTTTCAGTAAATTCTAAGTGTTTCAGTGCAACTCACTCATATACTATGTACTACACTGTGCGTTTCTTATATTCTAAGTTTTTCAGTGCAACTCACTCATATACTATGTACTACACTGTGTGTTTCTTATATTCTAAGTTTTTCAGTGCAGCTCACTAATATACTATGTACTACACTGTGCGTTTCTTATATTCTAAGTTTTTCAGTGCAAAACACTCATATACTATGTACTACACTGTGCATTTCGTGTAATCCGGGTTTTTCAGTAAAACTCAACTCACGAATATATTATGTACTACACTGTTCATTTCCTGTAATCCGGGTTTTTCAGTAACTTCTAGGTTTTTCAGTGCAACTCACTCATATACTATGTACTACACTGTGCATTTCGTGTAATCCGGGTTTTTCAGCAAAACTCAATCATATACAGTACTACAAATGTGCGTTTCTTATATTCTAAGTTTTTCAGTGCAACACACTCATTTCCTATGTACTACACTGTGCATTTCGTGTAATCCGGGATTTTCAGTAAATTATAGTTTCTCAGTGCAAGTCACTCTTATTCTATGTACTATACTGTGCATTTCGTGTAATCCGGTATTTTTAGTAAAACTAACTCATATACTATGTACTACACTGTGCGTTTCTTATATTCTAAGTTTTTCAGAGCAACTCACTCATATACTATGTACTACTGTGCATTTCCTGTAATCCGGGTTTTTCAAAAATTTAAGTTTTTCAGTGTAACTCACTCATATACTATGAACTACACTGTGGATTTCGTGTAATCCGGGTTTTTCAGCAAAACTCAATCATATACCATGTACTAGACTGTGCGTTTCTTATATTCTAAGTTTTTCAGAGCTACTCACTCATATACTATGTACTACTGTGCATTTCCTGTAATCCAGCTTTTTTAAAAATTCTAAGTTTTTCAGTGAAACTCACTGATATACTATGTACTACACTGTGGATTTCGTGTAATCCGGGTTTTTCAGTAAATTATAAGTTTCCCAGTGCAACTCACTCATATACTATGAACTACACTGTGCATTTCATGTAATCCGGGTTTTTCAGTGCAACTCACTCATATACTATGAACTAGACTGTGCATTTCGTGTAATCCGGGATTTTCAGCAAAACTCACTCATATACTATGTACTACACTGTGCGTTTCTTATATTCTAAGTTTTTCAGTGAAACTCAGTCATATACTATGTACTACACTGTGCATTTCGTGTAATCCGGGTTTTTTGGTAAATTCTAAGTTTTCCACTGTAACTCACTCATATACTATGTAGATTTCGTGTAATCCGGGTTTTTGAGTAAAACTCACTCATATACTATGTACTAGACTGTGCGTTTCTTATATCTAAGTTTTTCACTGCAACTCACTCATATACTATGTACTACACTGTGCATTTCGTGTAATCCGGGTTTTTCAGCAAAACTCAATCATATACCATGTAGTACACTCTGCGTTTCTTATATTCTAAGTTTTTCAGTACTACACTGTGCATTTCGAATAATTCGGGTTTCTCAGTAAATTCTAAGTTTTTCAGTGCAACTCACTCATATACTATGTACTACTGTGCATTTCGTGTAATCCGGGTTTTTCAGAGCAACTCACTCATATACTATGTGCATTTCTTATATTCTATATTTTTCAGAGCAACTCACTCATATACTATGTACTACTGTGCATTTCGTGTACTACGGGTTTTTCAGTAAATTCTAAGTTTTTCAGTGCAACTCACTCATATACTATGTACTACACTGTGCGTTACTTATATTCTAAGTTTTTCAGTGCAACTCACTCACTACACTGTGCATTTCGTGTAATCCGGGTTTTTCAGTAAATTAGAAGTTTCTCAGTGCAACTCCCTCATATACTATGTACTGCACTGTGCATTTCGGGTAATCCGGGTTTTTCAGTAAATTCTAAGTGTGTCAGTGCAACTCACTCATATACTATGTACTACACTGTGCGTTTCTTATATTCTAAGTTTTTCAGTGCAACTCACTCATATACTATGTACTACACTGTGTGTTTCTTATATTCTAAGTTTTTCAGTGCAGCTCACTCATATACTATGTACTACACTGTGCGTTTCTTATATTCTAAGTTTTTCAGTGCAAAACACTCATATACTATGTACTACACTGTGCATTTCGTGTAATCCGGGTTTTTCAGTAAAACTCAACTCACGAATATATTATGTACTACACTGTTCATTTCCTGTAATCCGGGTTTTTCAGTAACTTCTAGGTTTTTCAGTGCAACTCACTCATATACTATGTACTACACTGTGCATTTCGTGTAATCCGGGTTTTTCAGCAAAACTCAATCATATACCATGTACTACACTCTGCGTTTCTTATATTCTAAGTTTTTCAGTACTACACTGTGCATTTCGTGTAATCCGGGTTTCTCAGTAAATTCTAAGTTTTTCAGTGCAACTCACTCATATACTATGTACTACTGTGCATTTCGTGTAATCCGGGTTTTTCAGAGCAACTCACTCATATACTATGTGCATTTCTTATATTCTATATTTTTCAGAGCAACTCACTCATATACTATGTACTACTGTGCATTTCGTGTACTACGGGTTTTTCAGTAAATTCTAAGTTTTTCAGTGCAACTCACTCATATACTATGTACTACACTGTGTGTTACTTATATTCTAAGTTTTTCAGTGCAACTCACTCACTACACTGTGCATTTCGTGTAATCCGGGTTTTTCAGTAAATTAGAAGTTTCTCAGTGCAACTCCCTCATATACTATGTACTGCACTGTGCATTTCGGGTAATCCGGGTTTTTCAGTAAATTCTAAGTGTGTCAGTGCAACTCACTCATATACTATGTACTACACTGTGCGTTTCTTATATTCTAAGTTTTTCAGTGCAAAACACTCATATACTATGTACTACACTGTGCATTTCGTGTAATCCGGGTTTTTCAGTAAAACTCAACTCACGAATATATTATGTACTACACTGTTCATTTCCTGTAATCCGGGTTTTTCAGTAACTTCTAGGTTTTTCAGTGCAACTCACTCATATACTATGTACTACACTGTGCATTTCGTGTAATCCGGGTTTTTCAGCAAAACTCAATCATATACAGTACTACAAATGTGCGTTTCTTATATTCTAAGTTTTTCAGCGCAACTCACTCATTTCCTATGTACTACACTGTGCATTTCGTGTAATCCGGGATTTTCAGTAAATTATAGTTTCTCAGTGCAAGTCACTCTTATTCTATGTACTATACTGTGCATTTCGTGTAATCCGGTATTTTTAGTAAAACTAACTCATATACTATGTACTACACTGTGCGTTTCTTATATTCTAAGTTTTTCAGAGCAACTCACTCATATACTATGTACTACTGTGCATTTCCTGTAATCCGGGTTTTTCAAAAATTTAAGTTTTTCAGTGTAACTCACTCATATACTATGAACTACACTGTGGATTTCGTGTAATCCGGGTTTTTCAGCAAAACTCAATCATATACCATGTACTAGACTGTGCGTTTCTTATATTCTAAGTTTTTCAGAGCTACTCACTCATATATTATGTAGTGCATTTCCTGTAATCCGGGTTTTTCAAAAATTCTAAGTTTTTCAGTGTAACTAACTGATATACTATGTACTACACTGTGGATTTCGTGTAATCCGGATTTTTCAGTAAACTATAAGTTTCCCAGTGCAACTCACTCATATACTATGAACTACACTGTGCATTTCATGTAATCCGGGTTTTTCAGTGCAACTCACTCATATACTATGAACTAGACTGTGCATTTCGTGTAATCCGGGATTTTCAGCAAAACTCACTCATATACTATGTACTACACTGTGCGTTTCTTATATTCTAAGTTTTTCAGTGAAACTCAGTCATATACTATGTACTACACTGTGCATTTCGTGTAATCCGGGTTTTTTGGTAAATTCTAAGTTTTTCACTGTAACTCACTCATATACTATGTAGATTTCGTGTAATCCGGGTTTTTGAGTAAAACTCACTCATATACTATGTACTAGACTGTGCGTTTCTTATATCTAAGTTTTTCACTGCAACTCACTCATATACTATGTACTACACTGTGCATTTCGTGTAATCCGGGTTTTTCAGCAAAACTCAGTCATATACCATGTAGTACACTCTGCGTTTCTTATATTCTAAGTTTTTTAGTACTACACTGTGCATTTCGAATAATTCGGGTTTCTCAGTAAATTCTAAGTTTTTCAGTGCAACTCACTCATATACTATGTACTACTGTGCATTTCGTGTAATCCGGGTTTTTCAGAGCAACTCACTCATATACTATGTGCATTTCTTATATTCTATATTTTTCAGAGCAACTCACTCATATACTATGTACTACACTGTGCGTTTCTTATATTCTAAGTTTTTCAGTGCAGCTCACTCATATACTATGTACTACACTGTGCGTTTCTTATATTCTAAGTTTTTCAGTGCAGCTCACTCATATACTATGTACTACACTGTGCGTTTCTTATATTCTAAGTTTTTCAGTGCAAAACACTCATATACTATGTACTACACTGTGCATTTCGTGTAATCCGGGTTTTTCAGTAAAACTCAACTCACGAATATATTATGTACTACACTGTTCATTTCCTGTAATCCGGGTTTTTCAGTAACTTCTAGGTTTTTCAGTGCAACTCACTCATATACTATGTACTACACTGTGCATTTCGTGTAATCCGGGTTTTTCAGCAAAACTCAATCATATACCATGTACTACACTCTGCGTTTCTTATATTCTAAGTTTTTCAGTACTACACTGTGCATTTCGTGTAATCCGGGTTTCTCAGTAAATTCTAAGTTTTTCAGTGCAACTCACTCATATACTATGTACTACTGTGCATTTCGTGTAATCCGGGTTTTTCAGAGCAACTCACTCATATACTATGTGCATTTCTTATATTCTATATTTTTCAGAGCAACTCACTCATATACTATGTACTACTGTGCATTTCGTGTACTACGGGTTTTTCAGTAAATTCTAAGTTTTTCAGTGCAACTCACTCATATACTATGTACTACACTGTGCGTTACTTATATTCTAAGTTTTTCAGTGCAACTCACTCACTACACTGTGCATTTCGTGTAATCCGGGTTTTTCAGTAAATTAGAAGTTTCTCAGTGCAACTCCCTCATATACTATGTACTGCACTGTGCATTTCGGGTAATCCGGGTTTTTCAGTAAATTCTAAGTGTGTCAGTGCAACTCACTCATATACTATGTACTACACTGTGCGTTTCTTATATTCTAAGTTTTTCAGTGCAACTCACTCATATACTATGTACTACACTGTGTGTTTCTTATATTCTAAGTTTTTCAGTGCAGCTCACTAATATACTATGTACTACACTGTGCGTTTCTTATATTCTAAGTTTTTCAGTGCAAAACACTCATATACTATGTACTACACTGTGCATTTCGTGTAATCCGGGTTTTTCAGTAAAACTCAACTCACGAATATATTATGTACTACACTGTTCATTTCCTGTAATCCGGGTTTTTCAGTAACTTCTAGGTTTTTTCAGTGCAACTCACTCATATACTATGTACTACACTGTGCATTTCGTGTAATCCGGGTTTTTCAGCAAAACTCAATCATATACAGTACTACAAATGTGCGTTTCTTATATTCTAAGTTTTTCAGTGCAACTCACTCATTTCCTATGTACTACACTGTGCATTTCGTGTAATCCGGGATTTTCAGTAAATTATAGTTTCTCAGTGCAAGTCACTCTTATTCTATGTACTATACTGTGCATTTCGTGTAATCCGGTATTTTTAGTAAAACTAACTCATATACTATGTACTACACTGTGCGTTTCTTATATTCTAAGTTTTTCAGAGCAACTCACTCATATACTATGTACTACTGTGCATTTCCTGTAATCCGGGTTTTTCAAAAATTTAAGTTTTTCAGTGTAACTCACTCATATACTATGAACTACACTGTGGATTTCGTGTAATCCGGGTTTTTCAGCAAAACTCAATCATATACCATGTACTAGACTGTGCGTTTCTTATATTCTAAGTTTTTCAGAGCTACTCACTCATATACTATGTACTACTGTGCATTTCCTGTAATCCGGGTTTTTCAAAAATTCTAAGTTTTTCAGTGTAACTCACTGATATACTATGTACTACACTGTGGATTTCGTGTAATCCGGGTTTTTCAGTAAATTATAAGTTTCCCAGTGCAACTCACTCATATACTATGAACTACACTGTGCATTTCATGTAATCCGGGTTTTTCAGTGCAACTCACTCATATACTATGAACTAGACTGTGCATTTCGTGTAATCCGGGATTTTCAGCAAAACTCACTCATATACTATGTACTACACTGTGCGTTTCTTATATTCTAAGTTTTTCAGTGAAACTCAGTCATATACTATGTACTACACTGTGCATTTCGTGTAATCCGGGTTTTTTGGTAAATTCTAAGTTTTCCACTGTAACTCACTCATATACTATGTAGATTTCGTGTAATCCGGGTTTTTGAGTAAAACTCACTCATATACTATGTACTAGACTGTGCGTTTCTTATATCTAAGTTTTTCACTGCAACTCACTCATATACTATGTACTACACTGTGCATTTCGTGTAATCCGGGTTTTTCAGCAAAACTCAATCATATACCATGTAGTACACTCTGCGTTTCTTATATTCTAAGTTTTTCAGTACTACACTGTGCATTTCGAATAATTCGGGTTTCTCAGTAAATTCTAAGTTTTTCAGTGCAACTCACTCATATACTATGTACTACTGTGCATTTCGTGTAATCCGGGTTTTTCAGAGCAACTCACTCATATACTATGTGCATTTCTTATATTCTATATTTTTCAGAGCAACTCACTCATATACTATGTACTACTGTGCATTTCGTGTACTACGGGTTTTTCAGTAAATTCTAAGTTTTTCAGTGCAACTCACTCATATACTATGTACTACACTGTGCGTTACTTATATTCTAAGTTTTTCAGTGCAACTCACTCACTACACTGTGCATTTCGTGTAATCCGGGTTTTTCAGTAAATTAGAAGTTTCTCAGTGCAACTCCCTCATATACTATGTACTGCACTGTGCATTTCGGGTAATCCGGGTTTTTCAGTAAATTCTAAGTGTGTCAGTGCAACTCACTCATATACTATGTACTACACTGTGCGTTTCTTATATTCTAAGTTTTTCAGTGCAACTCACTCATATACTATGTACTACACTGTGTGTTTCTTATATTCTAAGTTTTTCAGTGCAGCTCACTCATATACTATGTACTACACTGTGCGTTTCTTATATTCTAAGTTTTTCAGTGCAAAACACTCATATACTATGTACTACACTGTGCATTTCGTGTAATCCGGGTTTTTCAGTAAAACTCAACTCACGAATATATTATGTACTACACTGTTCATTTCCTGTAATCCGGGTTTTTCAGTAACTTCTAGGTTTTTCAGTGCAACTCACTCATATACTATGTACTACACTGTGCATTTCGTGTAATCCGGGTTTTTCAGCAAAACTCAATCATATACCATGTACTACACTCTGCGTTTCTTATATTCTAAGTTTTTCAGTACTACACTGTGCATTTCGTGTAATCCGGGTTTCTCAGTAAATTCTAAGTTTTTCAGTGCAACTCACTCATATACTATGTACTACTGTGCATTTCGTGTAATCCGGGTTTTTCAGAGCAACTCACTCATATACTATGTGCATTTCTTATATTCTATATTTTTCAGAGCAACTCACTCATATACTATGTACTACTGTGCATTTCGTGTACTACGGGTTTTTCAGTAAATTCTAAGTTTTTCAGTGCAACTCACTCATATACTATGTACTACACTGTGCGTTACTTATATTCTAAGTTTTTCAGTGCAACTCACTCACTACACTGTGCATTTCGTGTAATCCGGGTTTTTCAGTAAATTAGAAGTTTCTCAGTGCAACTCCCTCATATACTATGTACTGCACTGTGCATTTCGGGTAATCCGGGTTTTTCAGTAAATTCTAAGTGTGTCAGTGCAACTCACTCATATACTATGTACTACACTGTGCGTTTCTTATATTCTAAGTTTTTCAGTGCAAAACACTCATATACTATGTACTACACTGTGCATTTCGTGTAATCCGGGTTTTTCAGTAAAACTCAACTCACGAATATATTATGTACTACACTGTTCATTTCCTGTAATCCGGGTTTTTCAGTAACTTCTAGGTTTTTCAGTGCAACTCACTCATATACTATGTACTACACTGTGCATTTCGTGTAATCCGGTTTTTCAGCAAAACTCAATCATATACAGTACTACAAATGTGCGTTTCTTATATTCTAAGTTTTTCAGCGCAACTCACTCATTTCCTATGTACTACACTGTGCATTTCGTGTAATCCGGGATTTTCAGTAAATTATAGTTTCTCAGTGCAAGTCACTCTTATTCTATGTACTATACTGTGCATTTCGTGTAATCCGGTATTTTTAGTAAAACTAACTCATATACTATGTACTACACTGTGCGTTTCTTATATTCTAAGTTTTTCAGAGCAACTCACTCATATACTATGTACTACTGTGCATTTCCTGTAATCCGGGTTTTTCAAAAATTTAAGTTTTTCAGTGTAACTCACTCATATACTATGAACTACACTGTGGATTTCGTGTAATCCGGGTTTTTCAGCAAAACTCAATCATATACCATGTACTAGACTGTGCGTTTCTTATATTCTAAGTTTTTCAGAGCTACTCACTCATATATTATGTAGTGCATTTCCTGTAATCCGGGTTTTTCAAAAATTCTAAGTTTTTCAGTGTAACTAACTGATATACTATGTACTACACTGTGGATTTCGTGTAATCCGGATTTTTCAGTAAACTATAAGTTTCCCAGTGCAACTCACTCATATACTATGAACTACACTGTGCATTTCATGTAATCCGGGTTTTTCAGTGCAACTCACTCATATACTATGAACTAGACTGTGCATTTCGTGTAATCCGGGATTTTCAGCAAAACTCACTCATATACTATGTACTACACTGTGCGTTTCTTATATTCTAAGTTTTTCAGTGAAACTCAGTCATATACTATGTACTACACTGTGCATTTCGTGTAATCCGGGTTTTTTGGTAAATTCTAAGTTTTTCACTGTAACTCACTCATATACTATGTAGATTTCGTGTAATCCGGGTTTTTGAGTAAAACTCACTCATATACTATGTACTAGACTGTGCGTTTCTTATATCTAAGTTTTTCACTGCAACTCACTCATATACTATGTACTACACTGTGCATTTCGTGTAATCCGGGTTTTTCAGCAAAACTCAGTCATATACCATGTAGTACACTCTGCGTTTCTTATATTCTAAGTTTTTTAGTACTACACTGTGCATTTCGAATAATTCGGGTTTCTCAGTAAATTCTAAGTTTTTCAGTGCAACTCACTCATATACTATGTACTACTGTGCATTTCGTGTAATCAGGGTTTTTCAGAGCAACTCACTCATATACTATGTGCATTTCTTATATTCTATATTTTTCAGAGCAACTCACTCATATACTATGTACTACACTGTGCGTTTCTTATATTCTAAGTTTTTCAGTGCAGCTCACTCATATACTATGTACTACACTGTGCGTTTCTTATATTCTAAGTTTTTCAGTGCAGCTCACTCATATACTATGTACTACACTGTGCGTTTCTTATATTCTAAGTTTTTCAGTGCAAAACACTCATATACTATGTACTACACTGTGCATTTCGTGTAATCCGGGTTTTTCAGTAAAACTCAACTCACGAATATATTATGTACTACACTGTTCATTTCCTGTAATCCGGGTTTTTCAGTAACTTCTAGGTTTTTCAGTGCAACTCACTCATATACTATGTACTACACTGTGCATTTCGTGTAATCCGGGTTTTTCAGCAAAACTCAATCATATACCATGTACTACACTCTGCGTTTCTTATATTCTAAGTTTTTCAGTACTACACTGTGCATTTCGTGTAATCCGGGTTTCTCAGTAAATTCTAAGTTTTTCAGTGCAACTCACTCATATACTATGTACTACTGTGCATTTCGTGTAATCCGGGTTTTTCAGAGCAACTCACTCATATACTATGTGCATTTCTTATATTCTA
Source organism: Mus caroli (assembly GCF_978045245.1). NCBI lineage: Eukaryota > Metazoa > Chordata > Mammalia > Rodentia > Muridae > Mus > Mus caroli. The sequence goes on from NW_028227339.1 coordinate 567,499, forward strand.
TATTTTTCAGAGCAACTCACTCATATACTATGTACTACTGTGCATTTCGTGTACTACGGGTTTTTCAGTAAATTCTAAGTTTTTCAGTGCAACTCACTCATATACTATGTACTACACTGTGCGTTACTTATATTCTAAGTTTTTCAGTGCAACTCACTCACTACACTGTGCATTTCGTGTAATCCGGGTTTTTCAGTAAATTAGAAGTTTCTCAGTGCAACTCCCTCATATACTATGTACTGCACTGTGCATTTCGGGTAATCCGGGTTTTTCAGTAAATTCTAAGTGTGTCAGTGCAACTCACTCATATACTATGTACTACACTGTGCGTTTCTTATATTCTAAGTTTTTCAGTGCAACTCACTCATATACTATGTACTACACTGTGTGTTTCTTATATTCTAAGTTTTTCAGTGCAGCTCACTCATATACTATGTACTACACTGTGCGTTTCTTATATTCTAAGTTTTTCAGTGCAAAACACTCATATACTATGTACTACACTGTGCATTTCGTGTAATCCGGGTTTTTCAGTAAAACTCAACTCACGAATATATTATGTACTACACTGTTCATTTCCTGTAATCCGGGTTTTTCAGTAACTTCTAGGTTTTTCAGTGCAACTCACTCATATACTATGTACTACACTGTGCATTTCGTGTAATCCGGGTTTTTCAGCAAAACTCAATCATATACCATGTACTACACTCTGCGTTTCTTATATTCTAAGTTTTTCAGTACTACACTGTGCATTTCGTGTAATCCGGGTTTCTCAGTAAATTCTAAGTTTTTCAGTGCAACTCACTCATATACTATGTACTACTGTGCATTTCGTGTAATCCGGGGTTTCAGAGCAACTCACTCATATACTATGTGCATTTCTTATATTCTATATTTTTCAGAGCAACTCACTCATATACTATGTACTACTGTGCATTTCGTGTACTACGGGTTTTTCAGTAAATTCTAAGTTTTTCAGTGCAACTCACTCATATACTATGTACTACACTGTGCGTTACTTATATTCTAAGTTTTTCAGTGCAACTCACTCACTACACTGTGCATTTCGTGTAATCCGGGTTTTTCAGTAAATTAGAAGTTTCTCAGTGCAACTCCCTCAAATACTATGTACTGCACTGTGCATTTCGGGTAATCCGGGTTTTTCAGTAAATTCTAAGTGTGTCAGTGCAACTCACTAATATACTATGTACTACACTGTTCGTTTCTTATATTCTAAGTTTTTCAGTGCAAAACACTCATATACTATGTACTACACTGTGCATTTCGTGTAATCCGGGTTTTTCAGTAAAACTCAACTCACGAATATATTATGTACTACACTGTTCATTTCCTGTAATCCGGGTTTTTCAGTAACTTCTAGGTTTTTCAGTGCAACTCACTCATATACTATGTACTACACTGTGCATTTCGTGTAATCCGGGTTTTTCAGCAAAACTCAATCATATACAGTACTACAAATGTGCGTTTCTTATATTCTAAGTTTTTCAGCGCAACTCACTCATTTCCTATGTACTACACTGTGCATTTCGTGTAATCCGGGATTTTCAGTAAATTATAGTTTCTCAGTGCAAGTCACTCTTATTCTATGTACTATACTGTGCATTTCGTGTAATCCGGGATTTTTAGTAAAACTAACTCATATACTATGTACTACACTGTGCGTTTCTTATATTCTAAGTTTTTCAGAGCAACTCACTCATATACTATGTACTACTGTGCATTTCCTGTAATCCGGGTTTTTCAAAAATTTAAGTTTTTCAGTGTAACTCACTCATATACTATGAACTACACTGTGGATTTCGTGTAATCCGGGTTTTTCAGCAAAACTCAATCATATACCATGTACTAGACTGTGCGTTTCTTATATTCTAAGTTTTTCAGAGCTACTCACTCATATATTATGTAGTGCATTTCCTGTAATCCGGGTTTTTCAAAAATTCTAAGTTTTTCAGTGTAACTCACTGATATACTATGTACTACACTGTGGATTTCGTGTAATCCGGGTTTTTCAGTAAACTATAAGTTTCCCAGTGCAACTCACTCATATACTATGAACTACACTGTGCATTTCATGTAATCCGGGTTTTTCAGTGCAACTCACTCATATACTATGAACTACACTGTGCATTTCGTGTAATCCGGGATTTTCAGCAAAACTCACTCATATACTATGTACTACACTGTGCGTTTCTTATATTCTAAGTTTTTCAGTGCAACTCAGTCATATACTATGTACTACACTGTGCATTTCGTGTAATCCGGGTTTTTCAGCAAAACTCAGTCATATACCATGTAGTACACTCTGCGTTTCTTATATTCTAAGTTTTTTAGTACTACACTGTGCATTTCGAATAATTCGGGTTTCTCAGTAAATTCTAAGTTTTTCAGTGCAACTCACTCATATACTATGTACTACTGTGCATTTCGTGTAATCCGGGTTTTTTGGTAAATTCTAAGTTTTCCACTGTAACTCACTCATATACTATGTAGATTTCGTGTAATCCGGGTTTTTGAGTAAAACTCACTCATATACTATGTACTAGACTGTGCGTTTCTTATATCTAAGTTTTTCACTGCAACTCACTCATATACTATGTACTACACTGTGCATTTCGTGTAATCCGGGTTTTTCAGCAAAACTCAGTCATATACCATGTAGTACACTCTGCGTTTCTTATATTCTAAGTTTTTTAGTACTACACTGTGCATTTCGAATAATTCGGGTTTCTCAGTAAATTCTAAGTTTTTCAGTGCAACTCACTCATATACTATGTACTACTGTGCATTTCGTGTAATCCGGGTTTTTCAGAGCAACTCACTCATATACTATGTGCATTTCTTATATTCTATATTTTTCAGAGCAACTCACTCATATACTATGTACTACTGTGCATTTCGTGTACTACCGGTTTTTCAGTAAATTCTAAGTTTTTCAGTGCAACTCACTCATATACTATGTACTACACTGTGCGTTACTTATATTCTAAGTTTTTCAGTGCAACTCACTCACTACACTGTGCATTTCGTGTAATCCGGGTTTTTCAGTAAATTAGAAGTTTCTCAGTGCAACTCCCTCATATACTATGTACTGCAATGTGCATTTCGGGTAATCCGGGTTTTTCAGTAAATTCTAAGTGTGTCAGTGCAACTCACTCATATACTATGTACTACACTGTGCGTTTCTTATATTCTAAGTTTTTCAGTGCAACTCACTCATATACTATGTACTACACTGTGTGTTTCTTATATTCTAAGTTTTTCAGTGCAGCTCACTCATATACTATGTACTACACTGTGCGTTTCTTATATTCTAAGTTTTTCAGTGCAAAACACTCATATACTATGTACTACACTGTGCATTTCGTGTAATCCGGGTTTTTCAGTAAAACTCAACTCACGAATATATTATGTACTACACTGTTCATTTCCTGTAATCCGGGTTTTTCAGTAACTTCTAGGTTTTTCAGTGCAACTCACTCATATACTATGTACTACACTGTGCATTTCGTGTAATCCGGGTTTTTCAGCAAAACTCAATCATATACCATGTACTACACTCTGCGTTTCTTATATTCTAAGTTTTTCAGTACTACACTGTGCATTTCGTGTAATCCGGGTTTCTCAGTAAATTCTAAGTTTTTCAGTGCAACTCACTCATATACTATGTACTACTGTGCATTTCGTGTAATCCGGGTTTTTCAGAGCAACTCACTCATATACTATGTGCATTTCTTATATTCTATATTTTTCAGAGCAACTCACTCATATACTATGTACTACTGTGCATTTCGTGTACTACGGGTTTTTCAGTAAATTCTAAGTTTTTCAGTGCAACTCACTCATATACTATGTACTACACTGTGCGTTACTTATATTCTAAGTTTTTCAGTGCAACTCACTCACTACACTGTGCATTTCGTGTAATCCGGGTTTTTCAGTAAATTAGAAGTTTCTCAGTGCAACTCCCTCAAATACTATGTACTGCACTGTGCATTTCGGGTAATCCGGGATTTTCAGTAAATTCTAAGTGTGTCAGTGCAACTCACTAATATACTATGTACTACACTGTTCGTTTCTTATATTCTAAGTTTTTCAGTGCAAAACACTCATATACTATGTACTACACTGTGCATTTCGTGTAATCCGGGTTTTTCAGTAAAACTCAACTCACGAATATATTATGTACTACACTGTTCATTTCCTGTAATCCGGGTTTTTCAGTAACTTCTAGGTTTTTCAGTGCAACTCACTCATATACTATGTACTACACTGTGCATTTCGTGTAATCCGGGTTTTTCAGCAAAACTCAATCATATACAGTACTACAAATGTGCGTTTCTTATATTCTAAGTTTTTCAGCGCAACTCACTCATTTCCTATGTACTACACTGTGCATTTCGTGTAATCCGGGATTTTCAGTAAATTATAGTTTCTCAGTGCAAGTCACTCTTATTCTATGTACTATACTGTGCATTTCGTGTAATCCGGTATTTTTAGTAAAACTAACTCATATACTATGTACTACACTGTGCGTTTCTTATATTCTAAGTTTTTCAGAGCAACTCACTCATATACTATGTACTACTGTGCATTTCCTGTAATCCGGGTTTTTCAAAAATTTAAGTTTTTCAGTGTAACTCACTCATATACTATGAACTACACTGTGGATTTCGTGTAATCCGGGTTTTTCAGCAAAACTCAATCATATACCATGTACTAGACTGTGCGTTTCTTATATTCTAAGTTTTTCAGAGCTACTCACTCATATATTATGTAGTGCATTTCCTGTAATCCGGGTTTTTCAAAAATTCTAAGTTTTTCAGTGTAACTCACTGATATACTATGTACTACACTGTGGATTTCGTGTAATCCGGGTTTTTCAGTAAACTATAAGTTTCCCAGTGCAACTCACTCATATACTATGAACTACACTGTGCATTTCATGTAATCCGGGTTTTTCAGTGCAACTCACTCATATACTATGAACTACACTGTGCATTTCGTGTAATCCGGGATTTTCAGCAAAACTCACTCATATACTATGTACTACACTGTGCGTTTCTTATATTCTAAGTTTTTCAGTGCAACTCGGTCATATACTATGTACTACACTGTGCATTTCGTGTAATCCGGGTTTTTCAGCAAAACTCAGTCATATACCATGTAGTACACTCTGCGTTTCTTATATTCTAAGTTTTTTAGTACTACACTGTGCATTTCGAATAATTCGGGTTTCTCAGTAAATTCTAAGTTTTTCAGTGCAACTCACTCATATACTATGTACTACTGTGCATTTCGTGTAATCCGGGTTTTTTGGTAAATTCTAAGTTTTCCACTGTAACTCACTCATATACTATGTAGATTTCGTGTAATCCGGGTTTTTGAGTAAAACTCACTCATATACTATGTACTAGACTGTGCGTTTCTTATATCTAAGTTTTTCACTGCAACTCACTCATATACTATGTACTACACTGTGCATTTCGTGTAATCCGGGTTTTTCAGCAAAACTCAGTCATATACCATGTAGTACACTCTGCGTTTCTTATATTCTAAGTTTTTTAGTACTACACTGTGCATTTCGAATAATTCGGGTTTCTCAGTAAATTCTAAGTTTTTCAGTGCAACTCACTCATATACTATGTACTACTGTGCATTTCGTGTAATCCGGGTTTTTCAGAGCAACTCACTCATATACTATGTGCATTTCTTATATTCTATATTTTTCAGAGCAACTCACTCATATACTATGTACTACTGTGCATTTCGTGTACTACCGGTTTTTCAGTAAATTCTAAGTTTTTCAGTGCAACTCACTCATATACTATGTACTACACTGTGCGTTACTTATATTCTAAGTTTTTCAGTGCAACTCACTCACTACACTGTGCATTTCGTGTAATCCGGGTTTTTCAGTAAATTAGAAGTTTCTCAGTGCAACTCCCTCATATACTATGTACTGCACTGTGCATTTCGGGTAATCCGGGTTTTTCAGTAAATTCTAAGTGTGTCAGTGCAACTCACTCATATACTATGTACTACACTGTGCGTTTCTTATATTCTAAGTTTTTCAGTGAAACTCACTCATATACTATGTACTACACTGTGTGTTTCTTATATTCTAAGTTTTTCAGTGCAGCTCACTCATATACTATGTACTACACTGTGCGTTTCTTATATTCTAAGTTTTTCAGTGCAACTCACTCATATACTATGTACTACACTGTGTGTTTCTTATATTCTAAGTTTTTCAGTGCAACTCACTCATATACTATGTACTACACTGTGCGTTTCTTATATTCTAAGTTTTTCAGTGCAAAACACTCATATACTATGTACTACACTGTGCATTTCGTGTAATCCGGGTTTTTCAGCAAAACTCAATCATATACCATGTACTACACTCTGCGTTTCTTATATTCTAAGTTTTTCAGTACTACACTGTGCATTTCGTGTAATCCGGGTTTCTCAGTAAATTCTAAGTTTTTCAGTGCAACTCACTCATATACTATGTACTACTGTGCATTTCGTGTAATCCGGGTTTTTCAGAGCAACTCACTCATATACTATGTGCATTTCTTATATTCTATATTTTTCAGAGCAACTCACTCATATACTATGTACTACTGTGCATTTCGTGTACTACGGGTTTTTCAGTAAATTCTAAGTTTTTCAGTGCAACTCACTCATATACTATGTACTACACTGTGCGTTACTTATATTCTAAGTTTTTCAGTGCAACTCACTCACTACACTGTGCATTTCGTGTAATCCGGGTTTTTCAGTAAATTAGAAGTTTCTCAGTGCAACTCCCTCATATACTATGTACTGCACTGTGCATTTCGGGTAATCCGGGTTTTTCAGTAAATTCTAAGTGTTTCAGTGCAACTCACTCATATACTATGTACTACACTGTGCGTTACTTATATTCTAAGTTTTTCAGTGCAACTCACTCATATACTATGTACTACACTGTGTGTTTCTTATATTCTAAGTTTTTCAGTGCAGCTCACTAATATACTATGTACTACACTGTGCGTTTCTTATATTCTAAGTTTTTCAGTGCAAAACACTCATATACTATGTACTACACTGTGCATTTCGTGTAATCCGGGTTTTTCAGTAAAACTCAACTCACGAATATATTATGTACTACACTGTTCATTTCCTGTAATCCGGGTTTTTCAGTAACTTCTAGGTTTTTCAGTGCAACTCACTCATATACTATGTACTACACTGTGCATTTCGTGTAATCCGGGTTTTTCAGCAAAACTCAATCATATACAGTACTACAAATGTGCGTTTCTTATATTCTAAGTTTTTCAGCGCAACTCACTCATTTCCTATGTACTACACTGTGCATTTCGTGTAATCCGGGATTTTCAGTAAATTATAGTTTCTCAGTGCAAGTCACTCTTATTCTATGTACTATACTGTGCATTTCGTGTAATCCGGTATTTTTAGTAAAACTAACTCATATACTATGTACTACACTGTGCGTTTCTTATATTCTAAGTTTTTCAGAGCAACTCACTCATATACTATGTACTACTGTGCATTTCCTGTAATCCGGGTTTTTCAAAAATTTAAGTTTTTCAGTGTAACTCACTCATATACTATGAACTACACTGTGGATTTCGTGTAATCCGGGTTTTTCAGCAAAACTCAATCATATACCATGTACTAGACTGTGCGTTTCTTACATTCTAAGTTTTTCAGAGCTACTCACTCATATACTATGTAGTGCATTTCCTGTAATCCGGGTTTTTCAAAAATTCTAAGTTTTTCAGTGTAACTCACTGATATACTATGTACTACACTGGATTTCGTGTAATCCGGGTTTTTCAGTAAACTATAAGTTTCCCAGTGCAACTCACTCATATACTATGAACTACACTGTGCATTTCATGTAATCCGGGTTTTTCAGTGCAACTCACTCATATACTATGAACTAGACTGTGCATTTCGTGTAATCCGGGATTTTCAGCAAAACTCACTCATATACTATGTACTACACTGTGCGTTTCTTATATTCTAAGTTTTTCAGTGAAACTCAGTCATATACTATGTACTACACTGTGCATTTCGTGTAATCCGGGTTTTTTGGTAAATTCTAAGTTTTCCACTGTAACTCACTCATATACTATGTAGATTTCGTGTAATCCGGGTTTTTGAGTAAAACTCACTCATATACTATGTACTACACTGTGCGTTTCTTATATCTAAGTTTTTCACTGCAACTCACTCATATACTATGTACTACACTGTGCATTTCGTGTAATCCGGGTTTTTCAGCAAAACTCAATCATATACCATGTAGTACACTCTGCGTTTCTTATATTCTAAGTTTTTCAGTACTACACTGTGCATTTCGAATAATTCGGGTTTCTCAGTAAATTCTAAGTTTTTCAGTGCAACTCACTCATATACTATGTACTACTGTGCATTTCGTGTAATCCGGGTTTTTCAGAGCAACTCACTCATATACTATGTGCATTTCTTATATTCTATATTTTTCAGAGCAACTCACTCATATACTATGTACTACTGTGCATTTCGTGTACTACGGGTTTTTCAGTAAATTCTAAGTTTTTCAGTGCAACTCACTCATATACTATGTACTACACTGTGCGTTACTTATATTCTAAGTTTTTCAGTGCAACTCACTCACTACACTGTGCATTTCGTGTAATCCGGGTTTTTCAGTAAATTAGAAGTTTCTCAGTGCAACTCCCTCATATACTATGTACTGCACTGTGCATTTCGGGTAATCCGGGTTTTTCAGTAAATTCTAAGTGTGTCAGTGCAACTCACTCATATACTATGTACTACACTGTGCGTTTCTTATATTCTAAGTTTTTCAGTGCAACTCACTCATATACTATGTACTACACTGTGTGTTTCTTATATTCTAAGTTTTTCAGTGCAGCTCACTCATATACTATGTACTACACTGTGCGTTTCTTATATTCTAAGTTTTTCAGTGCAAAACACTCATATACTATGTACTACACTGTGCATTTCGTGTAATCCGGGTTTTTCAGTAAAACTCAAATCACGAATATATTATGTACTACACTGTTCATTTCCTGTAATCCGGGTTTTTCAGTAACTTCTAGGTTTTTCAGTGCAACTCACTCATATACTATGTACTACACTGTGCATTTCGTGTAATCCAGGTTTTTCAGCAAAACTCAATCATATACAGTACTACAAATGTGCGTTTCTTATATTCTAAGTTTTTCAGTGCAACTCACTCATTTCCTATGTACTACACTGTGCATTTCGTGTAATCCGGGATTTTCAGTAAATTATAGTTTCTCAGTGCAAGTCACTCTTATTCTATGTACTACACTGTGCATTTCGTGTAATCCGGTATTTTTAGTAAAACTAACTCATATACTATGTACTACACTGTGCGTTTCTTATATTCTAAGTTTTTCAGAGCAACTCACTCATATACTATGTACTACTGTGCATTTCCTGTAATCCGGGTTTTTCAAATATTCTAAGTTTTTCAGTGTAACTCACTCATATACTATGAACTACACTGTGAATTTCGTGTAATCCGGGTTTTTCAGTAAACTCAATCATATACCATGTACTAGACTGTGCGTTTCTTATATTCTAAGTTTTTCAGAGCAACTCACTCATATACTATGTACTACTGTGCATTTCCTGTAATCCGGGTTTTTCAAAAATTCTAAGTTTTTCAGTGTAACTCACTGATATACTATGTACTACACTGTGGATTTCGTGTAATCCGGGTTTTTCAGTAAATTATAAGTTTCCCAGTGCAACTCACTCATATACTATGAACTACACTGTGCATTTCATGTAATCCGGGTTTTTCAGTGCAACTCACTCATATACTATGAACTAGACTGTGCATTTCGTGTAATCCGGGATTTTCAGCAAAACTCACTCATATACTATGTACTACACTGTGCGTTTCTTATATTCTAAGTTTTTCAGTGAAACTCAGTCATATACTATGTACTACACTGTGCATTTCGTGTAATCCGGGTTTTTTGGTAAATTCTAAGTTTTCCACTGTAACTCACTCATATACTATGTAGATTTCGTGTAATCCGGGTTTTTGAGTAAAACTCACTCATATACTATGTACTAGACTGTGCGTTTCTTATATCTAAGTTTTTCACTGCAACTCACTCATATACTATGTACTACACTGTGCATTTCGTGTAATCCGGGTTTTTCAGCAAAACTCAATCATATACCATGTAGTACACTCTGCGTTTCTTATATTCTAAGTTTTTCAATACTACACTGTGCATTTCGAATAATTCGGGTTTCTCAGTAAATTCTAAGTTTTTGAGTGCAACTCACTCATATACTATGTACTACTGTGCATTTCGTGTAATCCGGGTTTTTCAGAGCAACTCACTCATATACTATGTGCATTTCTTATATTCTATATTTTTCAGAGCAACTCACTCATATACTATGTACTACTGTGCATTTCGTGTACTACGGGTTTTTCAGTAAATTCTAAGTTTTTCAGTGCAACTCACTCATATACTATGTACTACACTGTGCGTTACTTATATTCTAAGTTTTTCAGTGCAACTCACTCACTACACTGTGCATTTCGTGTAATCCGGGTTTTTCAGTAAATTAGAAGTTTCTCAGTGCAACTCCCTCATATACTATGTACTGCACTGTGCATTTCGGGTAATCCGGGTTTTTCAGTAAATTCTAAGTGTGTCAGTGCAACTCACTCATATACTATGTACTACACTGTGCCTTTCTTATATTCTAAGTTTTTCAGTGAAACTCACTCATATACTATGTACTACACTGTGTGTTTCTTATATTCTAAGTTTTTCAGTGCAGCTCACTCATATACTATGTACTACACTGTGCGTTTCTTATATTCTAAGTTTTTCAGTGCAAAACACTCATATACTATGTACTACACTGTGCATTTCGTGTAATCCGGGTTTTTCAGCAAAACTCAATCATATACCATGTACTACACTCTGCGTTTCTTATATTCTAAGTTTTTCAGTACTACACTGTGCATTTCGTGTAATCCGGGTTTCTCAGTAAATTCTAAGTTTTTCAGTGCAACTCACTCATATACTATGTACTACTGTGCATTTCGTGTAATCCGGGTTTTTCAGAGCAACTCACTCATATACTATGTGCATTTCTTATATTCTATATTTTTCAGAGCAACTCACTCATATACTATGTACTACTGTGCATTTCGTGTAATACGGGTTTTTCAGTAAATTCTAAGTTTTTCAGTGCAACTCACTCATATACTATGTACTACACTGTGCGTTACTTATATTCTAAGTTTTTCAGTGCAACTCACTCACTACACTGTGCATTTCGTGTAATCCGGGTTTTTCAGTAAATTAGAAGTTTCTCAGTGCAACTCCCTCATATACTATGTACTGCACTGTGCATTTCGGGTAATCCGGGTTTTTCAGTAAATTCTAAGTGTTTCAGTGCAACTCACTCATATACTATGTACTACACTGTGCGTTTCTTATATTCTAAGTTTTTCAGTGCAACTCACTCATATACTATGTACTACACTGTGTGTTTCTTATATTCTAAGTTTTTCAGTGCAGCTCACTAATATACTATGTACTACACTGTGCGTTTCTTATATTCTAAGTTTTTCAGTGCAAAACACTCATATACTATGTACTACACTGTGCATTTCGTGTAATCCGGGTTTTTCAGTAAAACTCAACTCACGAATATATTATGTACTACACTGTTCATTTCCTGTAATCCGGGTTTTTCAGTAACTTCTAGGTTTTTCAGTGCAACTCACTCATATACTATGTACTACACTGTGCATTTCGTGTAATCCGGGTTTTTCAGCAAAACTCAATCATATACAGTACTACAAATGTGCGTTTCTTATATTCTAAGTTTTTCAGCGCAACTCACTCATTTCCTATGTACTACACTGTGCATTTCGTGTAATCCGGGTTTTTTGGTAAATTCTAAGTTTTCCACTGTAACTCACTCATATACTATGTAGATTTCGTGTAATCCGGGTTTTTGAGTAAAACTCACTCATATACTATGTACTAGACTGTGCGTTTCTTATATCTAAGTTTTTCACTGCAACTCACTCATATACTATGTACTACACTGTGCATTTCGTGTAATCCGGGTTTTTCAGCAAAACTCAATCATATACCATGTAGTACACTCTGCGTTTCTTATATTCTAAGTTTTTCAATACTACACTGTGCATTTCGAATAATTCGGGTTTCTCAGTAAATTCTAAGTTTTTCAGTGCAACTCACTCATATACTATGTACTACTGTGCATTTCGTGTAATCCGGGTTTTTCAGAGCAACTCACTCATATACTATGTGCATTTCTTATATTCTATATTTTTCAGAGCAACTCACTCATATACTGTGTACTACTGTGCATTTCGTGTACTACGGGTTTTTCAGTAAATTCTAAGTTTTTCAGTGCAACTCACTCATATACTATGTACTACACTGTGCGTTACTTATATTCTAAGTTTTTCAGTGCAACTCACTCACTACACTGTGCATTTCGTGTAATCCGGGTTTTTCAGTAAATTAGAAGTTTCTCAGTGCAACTCCCTCATATACTATGTACTGCACTGTGCATTTCGGGTATCCGGGTTTTTCAGTAAATTCTAAGTGTGTCAGTGCAACTCACTCATATACTATGTACTACACTGTGCGTTTCTTATATTCTAAGTTTTTCAGTGCAACTCACTCATATACTATGTACTACACTGTGTGTTTCTTATATTCTAAGTTTTTCAGTGCAGCTCACTCATATACTATGTACTACACTGTGCGTTTCTTATATTCTAAGTTTTTCAGTGCAAAACACTCATATACTATGTACTACACTGTGCATTTCGTGTAATCCGGGTTTTTCAGCAAAACTCAATCATATACCATGTACTACACTCTGCGTTTCTTATATTCTAAGTTTTTCAGTACTACACTGTGCATTTCGTGTAATCCGGGTTTCTCAGTAAATTCTAAGTTTTTCAGTGCAACTCACTCATATACTATGTACTACTGTGCATTTCGTGTAATCCGGGTTTTTCAGAGCAACTCACTCATATACTATGTGCATTTCTTATATTCTATATTTTTCAGAGCAACTCACTCATATACAATGTACTACTGTGCATTTCGTGTAATACGGGTTTTTCAGTAAATTCTAAGTTTTTCAGTGCAACTCACTCATATACTATGTACTACACTGTGCGTTACTTATATTCTAAGTTTTTCAGTGCAACTCACTCACTACACTGTGCATTTCGTGTAATCCGGGTTTTTCAGTAAATTAGAAGTTTCTCAGTGCAACTCCCTCATATACTATGTACTGCACTGTGCATTTCGGGTAATCCGGGTTTTTCAGTAAATTCTAAGTGTTTCAGTGCAACTCACTCATATACTATGTACTACACTGTGCGTTTCTTATATTCTAAGTTTTTCAGTGCAACTCACTCATATACTATGTACTACACTGTGTGTTTCTTATATTCTAAGTTTTTCAGTGCAGCTCACTCATATACTATGTACTACACTGTGCGTTTCTTATATTCTAAGTTTTTCAGTGCAAAACACTCATATACTATGTACTACACTGTGCATTTCGTGTAATCCGGGTTTTTCAGTAAAACTCAACTCACGAATATATTATGTACTACACTGTTCATTTCCTGTAATCCGGGTTTTTCAGTAACTTCTAGGTTTTTCAGTGCAACTCACTCATATACTATGTACTACACTGTGCATTTCGTGTAATCCGGGTTTTTCAGCAAAACTCAATCATATACAGTACTACAAATGTGCGTTTCTTATATTCTAAGTTTTTCAGCGCAACTCACTCATTTCCTATGTACTACACTGTGCATTTCGTGTAATCCGGGATTTTCAGTAAATTATAGTTTCTCAGTGCAAGTCACTCTTATTCTATGTACTATACTGTGCATTTCGTGTAATCCGGTATTTTTAGTAAAACTAACTCATATACTATGTACTACACTGTGCGTTTCTTATATTCTAAGTTTTTCAGAGCAACTCACTCATATACTATGTACTACTGTGCATTTCCTGTAATCCGGGTTTTTCAAAAATTTAAGTTTTTCAGTGTAACTCACTCATATACTATGAACTACACTGTGGATTTCGTGTAATCCGGGTTTTTCAGCAAAACTCAATCATATACCATGTACTAGACTGTGCGTTTCTTATATTCTAAGTTTTTCAGAGCTACTCACTCATATACTATGTAGTGCATTTCCTGTAATCCGGGTTTTTCAAAAATTCTAAGTTTTTCAGTGTAACTCACTGATATACTATGTACTACACTGTGGATTTCGTGTAATCCGGGTTTTTCAGTAAATTATAAGTTTCCCAGTGCAACTCACTCATATACTATGAACTACACTGTGCATTTCATGTAATCCGGGTTTTTCAGTGCAACTCACTCATATACTATGAACTAGACTGTGCATTTCGTGTAATCCGGGATTTTCAGCAAAACTCACTCATATACTATGTACTACACTGTGCGTTTCTTATATTCTAAGTTTTTCAGTGAAACTCAGTCATATACTATGTACTACACTGTGCATTTCGTGTAATCCGGGTTTTTTGGTAAATTCTAAGTTTTCCACTGTAACTCACTCATATACTATGTAGATTTCGTGTAATCCGGGTTTTTGAGTAAAACTCACTCATATACTATGTACTAGACTGTGCGTTTCTTATATCTAAGTTTTTCACTGCAACTCACTCATATACTATGTACTACACTGTGCATTTCGTGTAATCCGGGTTTTTCAGCAAAACTCAATCATATACCATGTAGTACACTCTGCGTTTCTTATATTCTAAGTTTTTCAGTACTACACTGTGCATTTCGTGTAATCCGGGTTTCTCAGTAAATTCTAAGTTTTTCAGTGCAACTCACTCATATACTATGTACTACTGTGCATTTCGTGTAATCCGGGTTTTTCAGAGCAACTCACTCATATACTATGTGCATTTCTTATATTCTATATTTTTCAGAGCAACTCACTCATATACTATGTACTACTGTGCATTTCGTGTACTACGGGTTTTTCAGTAAATTCTAAGTTTTTCAGTGCAACTCACTCATATACTATGTACTACACTGTGCGTTACTTATATTCTAAGTTTTTCAGTGCAACTCACTCACTACACTGTGCATTTCGTGTAATCCGGGTTTTTCAGTAAATTAGAAGTTTCTCAGTGCAACTCCCTCATATACTATGTACTGCACTGTGCATTTCGGGTAATCCGGGTTTTTCAGTAAATTCTAAGTGTGTCAGTGCAACTCACTCATATACTATGTACTACACTGTGCGTTTCTTATATTCTAAGTTTTTCAGTGCAACTCACTCATATACTATGTACTACACTGTGTGTTTCTTATATTCTAAGTTTTTCAGTGCAGCTCACTCATATACTATGTACTACACTGTGCGTTTCTTATATTCTAAGTTTTTCAGTGCAAAACACTCATATACTATGTACTACACTGTGCATTTCGTGTAATCCGGGTTTTTCAGTAAAACTCAAATCACGAATATATTATGTACTACACTGTTCATTTCCTGTAATCCGGGTTTTTCAGTAACTTCTAGGTTTTTCAGTGCAACTCACTCATATACTATGTACTACACTGTGCATTTCGTGTAATCCAGGTTTTTCAGCAAAACTCAATCATATACAGTACTACAAATGTGCGTTTCTTATATTCTAAGTTTTTCAGTGCAACTCACTCATTTCCTATGTACTACACTGTGCATTTCGTGTAATCCGGGATTTTCAGTAAATTATAGTTTCTCAGTGCAAGTCACTCTTATTCTATGTACTACACTGTGCATTTCGTGTAATCCGGTATTTTTAGTAAAACTAACTCATATACTATGTACTACACTGTGCGTTTCTTATATTCTAAGTTTTTCAGAGCAACTCACTCATATAATATGTACTACTGTGCATTTCCTGTAATCCGGGTTTTTCAAATATTCTAAGTTTTTCAGTGTAACTCACTCATATACTATGAACTACACTGTGGATTTCGTGTAATCCGGGTTTTTCAGTAAATTATAAGTTTCCCAGTGCAACTCACTCATATACTATGAACTACACTGTGCATTTCGTGTAATCCGGGTTTTTCAGCAAAACTCAATCATATACCATGTACTAGACTGTGCGTTTCTTATATTCTAAGTTTTTCAGAGCTACTCACTCATATACTATGTACTACTGTGCATTTCCTGTAATCCGGGTTTTTCAAAAATTCTAGTTTTTCAGTGTAACTCACTGATATACTATGTACTACACTGTGGATTTCGTGTAATCCGGGTTTTTCAGTAAATTATAAGTTTCCCAGTGCAACTCACTCATATACTATGAACTACACTGTGCATTTCATGTAATCCGGGTTTTTCAGTGCAACTCACTCATATACTATGAACTAGACTGTGCATTTCGTGTAATCCGGGATTTTCAGCAAAACTCACTCATATACTATGTACTACACTGTGCGTTTCTTATATTCTAAGGTTTTCAGTGAAACTCAGTCATATACTATGTACTACACTGTGCATTTCGTGTAATCCGGGTTTTTTGGTAAATTCTAAGTTTTCCACTGTAACTCACTCATATACTATGTAGATTTCGTGTAATCCGGGTTTTTGAGTAAAACTCACTCATATACTATGTACTAGACTGTGCGTTTCTTATATCTAAGTTTTTCACTGCAACTCACTCATATACTATGTACTACACTGTGCATTTCGTGTAATCCGGGTTTTTCAGCAAAACTCAATCATATACCATGTAGTACACTCTGCGTTTCTTATATTCTAAGTTTTTCAGTACTACACTGTGCATTTCGAATAATTCGGGTTTCTCAGTAAATTCTAAGTTTTTCAGTGCAACTCACTCATATACTATGTACTACTGTGCATTTCGTGTAATCCGGGTTTTTCAGAGCAACTCACTCATATACTATGTGCATTTCTTATATTCTATATTTTTCAGAGCAACTCACTCATATACTATGTACTACTGTGCATTTCGTGTACTACGGGTTTTTCAGTAAATTCTAAGTTTTTCAGTGCAACTCACTCATATACTATGTACTACACTGTGCGTTACTTATATTCTAAGTTTTTCAGTGCAACTCACTCACTACACTGTGCATTTCGTGTAATCCGGGTTTTTCAGTAAATTAGAAGTTTCTCAGTGCAACTCCCTCATATACTATGTACTGCACTGTGCATTTCCGGTAATCCGGGTTTTTCAGTAAATTAGAAGTTTCTCAGTGCAACTCACTCATATACTATGTACTACACTGTGCGTTTCTTATATTCTAAGTTTTTCAGTGCAACTCACTCATATACTATGTACTACACTGTGTGTTTCTTATATTCTAAGTTTTTCAGTGCAGCTCACTCATATACTATGTACTACACTGTGCGTTTCTTATATTCTAAGTTTTTCAGTGCAAAACACTCATATACTATGTACTACACTGTTCATTTCCTGTAATCCGGGTTTTTCAGTAACTTCTAGGTTTTTCAGTGCAACTCACTCATATACTATGTACTACACTGTGCATTTCGTGTAATCCAGGTTTTTCAGCAAAACTCAATCATATACAGTACTACAAATGTGCGTTTCTTATATTCTAAGTTTTTCAGTGCAACTCACTCATTTCCTATGTACTACACTGTGCATTTCGTGTAATCCGGGATTTTCAGTAAATTATAGTTTCTCAGTGCAAGTAACTCTTATTCTATGTACTACACTGTGCATTTCGTGTAATCCGGTATTTTTAGTAAAACTAACTCATATACTATGTACTACACTGTGCGTTTCTTATATTCTAAGTTTTTCAGTGCATCTCACTCACTACACTGTGCATTTCGTGTAATCCGGGTTTTTCAGTAAATTAGAAGTTTCTCAGTGCAACTCCCTGATATACTATGTACTGCACTGTGCTTTCGGATAATCCGGGTTTTTCAGTAAATTCTAACTGTTTCAGTGCAACTCACTCATATACTTTGTACTACACTGTGCGTTTCTTATATTCTAAGTTTTTCAGTGCAACTCACTCATATACTATGTACTACACTGTGTGTTTCTTATATTCTAAGTTTTTCAGTGCAGCTCACTCATATACTATGTACTACACTGTGCGTTTCTTATATTCTAAGTTTTTCAGTGCAAAACACTCATATACTATGTACTACACTGTGCATTTCGTGTAATCCGGGTTTTTCAGTAAAACTCAACTCACGAATATATTATGTACTACACTGTTCATTTCCTGTAATCCGGGTTTTTCAGTAACTTCTAGGTTTTTCAGTGCAACTCACTCATATACTATGTACTACACTGTGCATTTCGTGTAATCCGGGTTATTCAGCAAAACTCAATCATATACAGTACTACAAATGTGCGTTTCTTATATTCTAAGTTTTTCAGTGCAACTCACTCATTTCCTATGTACTACACTGTGCATTTCGTGTAATCCGGGATTTTCAGTAAATTATAGTTTCTCAGTGCAAGTCACTCATATTCTATGTACTACACTGTGCATTTCGTGTAATCCGGTATTTTTAGTAAAACTAACTCATATACTATGTACTACACTGTGCGTTTCTTATATTCTAAGGTTTTCAGAGCAACTCACTCATATACTATGTACTACTGTGCATTTCCTGTAATCCGGGTTTTTCAAAAATTCTAAGTTTTTCAGTGTAATTCACTGATACTACACTGTGGATTTCGTGTAATCCGGGTTTTTCAGTAAATTATAAGTTTCCCAGTGCAACTCACTCATATACTATGAACTACACTGTGCATTTCGTGTAATCCGGGTTTTTCAGTGCAACTCACTCATATACTATGTACTACACTGTGTGTTTCTTATATTCTAAGTTTTTCAGTGCAAAACACTCATATACTATGTACTACACTGTGCGTTTCTTATATTCTAAGTTTTTCAGT
This sequence comes from Mus caroli, assembly GCF_978045245.1. NCBI lineage: Eukaryota > Metazoa > Chordata > Mammalia > Rodentia > Muridae > Mus > Mus caroli. Next base: position 586,569 of record NW_028227339.1, read on the forward strand.
ACTACACTGTGCATTTCGTGTAATCCGGGTTTCTCAGTAAATTCTAAGTTTTTCAGTGCAACTCACTCATATACTATGTACTACTGTGCATTTCGTGTAATCCGGGTTTTTCAGAGCAACTCACTCATATACTATGTGCATTTCTTATATTCTATATTTTTCAGAGCAACTCACTCATATACTATGTACTACTGTGCATTTCGTGTAATACGGGTTTTTCAGTAAATTCTAAGTTTTTCAGTGCAACTCACTCATATACTATGTACTACACTGTGCGTTACTTATATTCTAAGTTTTTCAGTGCAACTCACTCACTACACTGTGCATTTCGTGTAATCCGGGTTTTTCAGTAAATTAGAAGTTTCTCAGTGCAACTCCCTCATATACTATGTACTGCACTGTGCATTTCGGGTAATCCGGGTTTTTCAGTAAATTCTAAGTGTTTCAGTGCAACTCACTCATATACTATGTACTACACTGTGCGTTTCTTATATTCTAAGTTTTTCAGTGCAACTCACTCATATACTATGTACTACACTGTGCGTTTCTTATATTCTAAGTTTTTCAGTGTAACTCACTCATATACTATGTACTACACTGTGTGTTTCTTATATTCTAAGTTTTTCAGTGCAGCTCACTCATATACTATGTACTACACTGTGCGTTTCTTATATTCTAAGTTTTTCAGTGCAAAACACTCATATACTATGTACTACACTGTGCATTTCGTGTAATCCGGGTTTTTCAGTAAAACTCAACTCACGAATATATTATGTACTACACTGTTCATTTCCTGTAATCCGGGTTTTTCAGTAACTTCTAGGTTTTTCAGTGCAACTCACTCATATACTATGTACTACACTGTGCATTTCGTGTAATCCGGGGTTTTCAGCAAAACTCAATCATATACAGTACTACAAATGTGCGTTTCTTATATTCTAAGTTTTTCAGTGCAACTCACTCATTTCCTATGTACTACACTGTGCATTTCGTGTAATCCGGGATTTTCAGTAAATTATAGTTTCTCAGTGCAAGTCACTCATATTCTATGTACTACACTGTGCAATTCGTGTAATCCGGTATTTTTAGTAACACTAGCTCATATACTATGTACTACACTGTGCGTTTCTTATATTCTAAGTGTTTCAGAGCAACTCACTCATATACTATGTACTACACTGTGGATTTCGTGTAATCCGGGTTTTTCAAAAATTCTAAGTTTTTCAGTGTAATTCACTGATATACTATACTACACTGTGGATTTCGTGTAATCCGGGTTTTTCAGCAAATTATAAGTTTCCCAGTGCAACTCACTCATATACTATGAACTACACTGTGCATTTCCTGTAATCCGGGTTTTTCAGTGCAACTCACTCATACACTATATACTACACTGTGCGTTTCTTATATTCTAAGTTTTTCAGTGCAACTCACTCATATACTATGAAGTACACTGTGCATTTCGTGTAATCCGGTATTTTCAGTAAAACTAACTCATATACTATGTACTACACTGTGCATTTCGGGTAATCCCGGTTTTTCAGTAAATTCTAAGCCTTTCAGTGCAACTCGCTCATATACTATGTACTACACTGTGCTTTTCTTATATTCTAAGTATTTCAGTGCAACTCACTCATATACTATGTACTACACTGTGCATTTCGTGTAATCCGGGATTTTCAGTAAATTATAGTTTCTCAGTGCAAGTCACTCTTATTCTATGTACTACACTGTGCATTTCGTGTAATCCGGTATTTTTAGTAAAACTAACTCATATAGTATGTACTACACTGTGCATTTCTTATATTCTAAGTTTTTAAGAACAACTCACTCATATAATATGTACTACTGTGCATTTCCTGTAATCCGGGTTTTTCAAAAATTCTAAGTTTTTCAGTGTAACTCACTCATACACTATGAACTACACTGTGGATTTTGTGTAATCCGGGTTTTTCAGCAAAACTCAATCATATAGCATGTACTAGACTGTGCGTTTCTTATATTCTAAGTTTTTCAGTGCAGCTCACTCATATACTATGTACTACACTGTGCGTTTCTTATATTCTAAGTATTTCAGTGCAACTCACTCATATACTATGTACTACACTGTGCATTTGGTGTAATCCGGGGTTTTTCAACAAAACTCAATCATATACCATGTACTAGACTGTGCGTTTCTTATATTCTAATTTTTTCAGTGCAACTCACTCATATACTATGAACTACACTGTGCATTTCGTGTAATCCGGGATTTTCAGCAAAACTCACTCATATACTATGTACTACACTGTGCGTTTCTTATATTCTAAGTTTTTCAGTGTAACTCACTCATATACTATGAACTACACTGTACATTTCGTGTAATCCGGGTTTATCAGTAAATTCTAAGTTTTTCAGTGTAACTCACTCATACACTATGTACTACACTGTGCGTTTCGTATATTCTAAGTTTTTCAGTGCAAATCACTCATACACTGTGCATTTCGGGTAATCCCGGTTTTTCAGTAAATTCTAAGCCTTTCAGTGCAACTCGCTCATATACTATGTACTACACTGTGCGTTACTTATATTCTAAGTTTTTCAGTGCAGCTCACTCATATACTAGTACTACACTGTGCGTTTCTTATATTCTAAGTATTTCAGTGCAACTCACTCATATACTATGTACTACACTGTGCATTTCGTGTAATCTGGGTTTTTCAGTAAATTCTAAGTTTTTCAGTGCAACTCACTCATATACTATGTACTACACTGTGCGTTTCTTATATTCTAAGTTTTTCAGTGCAACTCACTCATATACTATGTACTACACTGAGTGTTTCTTATATTCTAAGTTTTTCAGTGCAACTCACTCATATACTATGTACTACACTGTGTGTTTCTTATATTCTAAGTTTTTCAGTGCAGCTCACTCATATACTATGTACTACACTGTGCGTTTCTTATATTCTAAGTTTTTCAGTGCAAAACACTCATATACTATGTACTACACTGTTCATTTCCTGTAATCCGGGTTTTTCAGTAACTTCTAGGTTTTTCAGTGCAACTCACTCATATACTATGTACTACACTGTGCATTTCGTGTAATCCAGGTTTTTCAGCAAAACTCAATCATATACAGTACTACAAATGTGCGTTTCTTATATTCTAAGTTTTTTAGTGCAACTCACTCATTTCCTATGTACTACACTGTGCATTTCGTGTAATCCGGGATTTTCAGTAAATTATAGTTTCTCAGTGCAAGTAACTCTTATTCTATGTACTACACTGTGCATTTCGTGTAATCCGGTATTTTTAGTAAAACTAACTCATATACTATGTACTACACTGTGCGTTTCTTATATTCTAAGTTTTTCAGTGCATCTCACTCACTACACTGTGCATTTCGTGTAATCCGGGTTTTTCAGTAAATTAGAAGTTTCTCAGTGCAACTCCCTGATATACTATGTACTGCACTGTGCTTTCGGATAATCCGGGTTTTTCAGTAAATTCTAACTGTTTCAGTGCAACTCACTCATATACTTTGTACTACACTGTGCGTTTCTTATATTCTAAGTTTTTCAGTGCAACTCACTCATATACTATGTACTACACTGTGTGTTTCTTATATTCTAAGTTTTTCAGTGCAGCTCACTCATATACTATGTACTACACTGTGCGTTTCTTATATTCTAAGTTTTTCAGTGCAAAACACTCATATACTATGTACTACACTGTGCATTTCGTGTAATCCGGGTTTTTCAGTAAAACTCAACTCACGAATATATTATGTACTACACTGTTCATTTCCTGTAATCCGGGTTTTTCAGTAACTTCTAGGTTTTTCAGTGCAACTCACTCATATACTATGTACTACACTGTGCATTTCGTGTAATCCGGGTTATTCAGCAAAACTCAATCATATACAGTACTACAAATGTGCGTTTCTTATATTCTAAGTTTTTCAGTGCAACTCACTCATTTCCTATGTACTACACTGTGCATTTCGTGTAATCCGGGATTTTCAGTAAATTATAGTTTCTCAGTGCAAGTCACTCATATTCTATGTACTACACTGTGCATTTCGTGTAATCCGGTATTTTTAGTAAAACTAACTCATATACTATGTACTACACTGTGCGTTTCTTATATTCTAAGGTTTACAGAGCAACTCACTCATATACTATGTACTACTGTGCATTTCCTGTAATCCGGGTTTTTCAAAAATTCTAAGTTTTTCAGTGTAATTCACTGATATACTATACTACACTGTGGATTTCGTGTAATCCGGGTTTTTCAGTAAATTATAAGTTTCCCAGTGCAACTCACTCATATACTATGAACTACACTGTGCATTTCGTGTAATCCGGGTTTTTCAGTGCAACTCACTCATATACTATGTACTACACTGTGTGTTTCTTATATTCTAAGTTTTTCAGTGCAAAACACTCATATACTATGTACTACACTGTGCGTTTCTTATATTCTAAGTTTTTCAGTACTACACTGTGCATTTCGTGTAATCCGGGATTCTCAGTAAATTCTAAGTTTTTCAGTGCAACTCACTCATATACTATGTACTACTGTGCATTTCGTGTAATCCGGGTTTTTCAGAGCAACTCACTCATATACTATGTGCATTTCTTATATTCTATATTTTTCAGAGCAACTCACTCATATACTATGTACTACTGTGCATTTCGTGTAATACGGGTTTTTCAGTAAATTCTAAGTTTTTCAGTGCAACTCACTCATATACTATGTACTACACTGTGCGTTACTTATATTCTAAGTTTTTCAGTGCAACTCACTCACTACACTGTGCATTTCGTGTAATCCGGGTTTTTCAGTAAATTAGAAGTTTCTCAGTGCAACTCCCTCATATACTATGTACTGCACTGTGCATTTCGGGTAATCCGGGTTTTTCAGTAAATTCTAAGTGTTTCAGTGCAACTCACTCATATACTATGTACTACACTGTGCGTTTCTTATATTCTAAGTTTTTCAGTGCAACTCACTCATATACTATGTACTACACTGTGTGTTTTCTTATATTCTAAGTTTTTCAGTGCAGCTCACTCATATACTATGTACTAGACTGTGCGTTTCTTATATCTAAGTTTTTCACTGCAACTCACTCATATACTATGTACTACACTGTGCATTTCGTGTAATCCGGGTTTTTCAGCAAAACTCAATCATATACCATGTAGTACACTCTGCGTTTCTTATATTCTAAGTTTTTCAGTACTACACTGTGCATTTCGAATAATTCGGGTTTCTCAGTAAATTCTAAGTTTTTCAGTGCAACTCACTCATATACTATGTACTACTGTGCATTTCGTGTAATCCGGGTTTTTCAGAGCAACTCACTCATATACTATGTGCATTTCTTATATTCTATATTTTTCAGAGCAACTCACTCATATACTATGTACTACTGTGCATTTCGTGTACTACGGGTTTTTCAGTAAATTCTAAGTTTTTCAGTGCAACTCACTCATATACTATGTACTACACTGTGCGTTACTTATATTCTAAGTTTTTCAGTGCAACTCACTCACTACACTGTGCATTTCGTGTAATCCGGGTTTTTCAGTAAATTAGAAGTTTCTCAGTGCAACTCCCTCATATACTATGTACTGCACTGTGCATTTCCGGTAATCCGGGTTTTTCAGTAAATTAGAAGTTTTTCAGTGCAACTCACTCATATACTATGTACTACACTGTGTGTTTCTTATATTCTAAGTTTTTCAGTGCAGCTCACTCATATACTATGTACTACACTGTGCGTTTCTTATATTCTAAGTTTTTCAGTGCAAAACACTCATATACTATGTACTACACTGTGCATTTCGTGTAATCCGGGTTTTTCAGTAAAACTCAACTCACGAATATATTATGTACTACACTGTTCATTTCCTGTAATCCGGGTTTTTCAGTAACTTCTAGGTTTTTCAGTGCAACTCACTCATATACTATGTACTACACTGTGCATTTCGTGTAATCCAGGTTTTTCAGCAAAACTCAATCATATACAGTACTACAAATGTGCGTTTCTTATATTCTAAGTTTTTCAGTGCAACTCACTCATTTCCTATGTACTACACTGTGCATTTCGTGTAATCCGGGATTTTCAGTAAATTATAGTTTCTCAGTGCAAGTAACTCTTATTCTATGTACTACACTGTGCATTTCGTGTAATCCGGTATTTTTAGTAAAACTAACTCATATACTATGTACTACACTGTGCGTTTCTTATATTCTAAGTTTTTCAGTGCATCTCACTCACTACACTGTGCATTTCGTGTAATCCGGGTTTTTCAGTAAATTAGAAGTTTCTCAGTGCAACTCCCTGATATACTATGTACTGCACTGTGCTTTCGGATAATCCGGGTTTTTCAGTAAATTCTAACTGTTTCAGTGCAACTCACTCATATACTTTGTACTACACTGTGCGTTTCTTATATTCTAAGTTTTTCAGTGCAACTCACTCATATACTATGTACTACACTGTGTGTTTCTTATATTCTAAGTTTTTCAGTGCAGCTCACTCATATACTATGTACTACACTGTGCGTTTCTTATATTCTAAGTTTTTCAGTGCAAAACACTCATATACTATGTACTACACTGTGCATTTCGTGTAATCCGGGTTTTTCAGTAAAACTCAACTCACGAATATATTATGTACTACACTGTTCATTTCCTGTAATCCGGGTTTTTCAGTAACTTCTAGGTTTTTCAGTGCAACTCACTCATATACTATGTACTACACTGTGCATTTCGTGTAATCCGGGTTATTCAGCAAAACTCAATCATATACAGTACTACAAATGTGCGTTTCTTATATTCTAAGTTTTTCAGTGCAACTCACTCATTTCCTATGTACTACACTGTGCATTTCGTGTAATCCGGGATTTTCAGTAAATTATAGTTTCTCAGTGCAAGTCACTCATATTCTATGTACTACACTGTGCATTTCGTGTAATCCGGTATTTTTAGTAAAACTAACTCATATACTATGTACTACACTGTGCGTTTCTTATATTCTAAGGTTTTCAGAGCAACTCACTCATATACTATGTACTACTGTGCATTTCCTGTAATCCGGGTTTTTCAAAAATTCTAAGTTTTTCAGTGTAATTCACTGATATACTATACTACACTGTGGATTTCGTGTAATCCGGGTTTTTCAGTAAATTATAAGTTTCCCAGTGCAACTCACTCATATACTATGAACTACACTGTGCATTTCGTGTAATCCGGGTTTTTCAGTGCAACTCACTCATATACTATGTACTACACTGTGTGTTTCTTATATTCTAAGTTTTTCAGTGCAAAACACTCATATACTATGTACTACACTGTGCGTTTCTTATATTCTAAGTTTTTCAGTACTACACTGTGCATTTCGTGTAATCCGGGTTTCTCAGTAAATTCTAAGTTTTTCAGTGCAACTCACTCATATACTATGTACTACTGTGCATTTCGTGTAATCCGGGTTTTTCAGAGCAACTCACTCATATACTATGTGCATTTCTTATATTCTATATTTTTCAGAGCAACTCACTCATATACTATGTACTACTGTGCATTTCGTGTAATACGGGTTTTTCAGTAAATTCTAAGTTTTTCAGTGCAACTCACTCATATACTATGTACTACACTGTGCGTTACTTATATTCTAAGTTTTTCAGTGCAACTCACTCACTACACTGTGCATTTCGTGTAATCCGGGTTTTTCAGTAAATTAGAAGTTTCTCAGTGCAACTCCCTCATATACTATGTACTGCACTGTGCATTTCGGGTAATCCGGGTTTTTTCAGTAAATTCTAAGTGTTTCAGTGCAACTCACTCATATACTATGTACTACACTGTGCGTTTCTTATATTCTAAGTTTTTCAGTGCAACTCACTCATTATACTATGTACTACACTGTGCGTTTCTTATATTCTAAGTTTTTCAGTGTAACTCACTCATATACTATGTACTACACTGTGTGTTTCTTATATTCTAAGTTTTTCAGTGCAGCTCACTCATATACTATGTACTACACTGTGCGTTTCTTATATTCTAAGTTTTTCAGTGCAAAACACTCATATACTATGTACTACACTGTGCATTTCGTGTAATCCGGGTTTTTCAGTAAAACTCAACTCACGAATATATTATGTACTACACTGTTCATTTCCTGTAATCCGGGTTTTTCAGTAACTTCTAGGTTTTTCAGTGCAACTCACTCATATACTATGTACTACACTGTGCATTTCGTGTAATCCGGGGTTTTCAGCAAAACTCAATCATATACAGTACTACAAATGTGCGTTTCTTATATTCTAAGTTTTTCAGTGCAACTCACTCATTTCCTATGTACTACACTGTGCATTTCGTGTAATCCGGGATTTTCAGTAAATTATAGTTTCTCAGTGCAAGTCACTCATATTCTATGTACTACACTGTGCAATTCGTGTAATCCGGTATTTTTAGTAACACTAGCTCATATACTATGTACTACACTGTGCGTTTCTTATATTCTAAGTGTTTCAGAGCAACTCACTCATATACTATATACTACACTGTGGATTTCGTGTAATCCGGGTTTTCAAAAATTCTAAGTTTTTCAGTGTAATTCACTGATATACTATACTACACTGTGGATTTCGTGTAATCCGGGTTTTTCAGCAAATTATAAGTTTCCCAGTGCAACTCACTCATATACTATGAACTACACTGTGCATTTCCTGTAATCCGGGTTTTTCAGTGCAACTCACTCATACACTATATACTACACTGTGCGTTTCTTATATTCTAAGTTTTTCAGTGCAACTCACTCATATACTATGAAGTACACTGTGCATTTCGTGTAATCCGGTATTTTCAGTAAAACTAACTCATATACTATGTACTACACTGTGCATTTCGGGTAATCCCGGTTTTTCAGTAAATTCTAAGCCTTTCAGTGCAACTCGCTCATATACTATGTACTACACTGTGCTTTTCTTATATTCTAAGTATTTCAGTGCAACTCACTCATATACTATGTACTACACTGTGCATTTCGTGTAATCCGGGATTTTCAGTAAATTATAGTTTCTCAGTGCAAGTCACTCTTATTCTATGTACTACACTGTGCATTTCGTGTAATCCGGTATTTTTAGTAAAACTAACTCATATAGTATGTACTACACTGTGCATTTCTTATATTCTAAGTTTTTCAGAACAACTCACTCATATAATATGTACTACTGTGCATTTCCTGTAATCCGGGTTTTCAAAAATTCTAAGTTTTTCAGTGTAACTCACTCATACACTATGAACTACACTGTGGATTTTGTGTAATCCGGGTTTTTCAGCAAAACTCAATCATATAGCATGTACTAGACTGTGCGTTTCTTATATTCTAAGTTTTCAGTGCAGCTCACTCATATACTATGTACTACACTGTGCGTTTCTTATATTCTAAGTATTTCAGTGCAACTCACTCATATACTATGTACTACACTGTGCATTTGGTGTAATCCGGGTTTTTCAACAAAACTCAATCATATACCATGTACTAGACTGTGCGTTTCTTATATTCTAATTTTTTCAGTGCAACTCACTCATATACTATGAACTACACTGTGCATTTCGTGTAATCCGGGATTTTCAGCAAAACTCACTCATATACTATGTACTACACTGTGCGTTTCTTATATTCTAAGTTTTTCAGTGTAACTCACTCATATACTATGAACTACACTGTACATTTCGTGTAATCCGGGTTTATCAGTAAATTCTAAGTTTTTCAGTGTAACTCACTCATACACTATGTACTACACTGTGCGTTTCGTATATTCTAAGTTTTTCAGTGCAAATCACTCATACACTGTGCATTTCGGGTAATCCCGGTTTTTCAGTAAATTCTAAGCCTTTCAGTGCAACTCGCTCATATACTATGTACTACACTGTGCGTTACTTATATTCTAAGTTTTTCAGTGCAGCTCACTCATATACTAGTACTACACTGTGCGTTTCTTATATTCTAAGTATTTCAGTGCAACTCACTCATATACTATGTACTACACTGTGCATTTCGTGTAATCTGGGTTTTTCAGTAAATTCTAAGTTTTTCAGTGCAACTCACTCATATACTATGTACTACACTGTGCGTTTCTTATATTCTAAGTTTTTCAGTGCAACTCACTCATATACTATGTACTGCACTGTGCATTTCGTGTAATCTGGGTTTTTCAGTAAATTAGAAGTTTCTCAGTGCAACTCACTCATATACTATGTACTACACTGTGCATTTCGGGTAATCCCGGTTTTTCAGTAAATTCTAAGCCTTTCAGTGCAACTCGCTCATATACTATATACTACACTGTGCGTTACTTATATTCTAAGTTTTTCAGTGCAACTCACTCATATACTATGTACTACACTGTGCATTTCGTGTAATCCGGGTTTTTCAATAAATTCCAAGTTTTTCAGTGCAACTCACTCATATACTATGTAGTACACTGTGCGTTTCTTATATTCTAAGTATTTCAGTGCAACTCACTCATATACTATGTACTACACTTTGCATTTGGTGTAATCCGGGTTTTTCAACAAAACAAATCATATACCATGTACTAGACTGTGCGTTTCTTATATTCTAAGTTTTTCAGTGCAACTCACTCATATACTATGTACTACACTGTGCCTTTCTTATATTCTAAGTATTTCAGTGCAACTCACTCATATACTATGTACTACACTGTGCATTTGGTGTAATCCGGGTTTTTCAGTAAACTCAATCATATACCATGTACTAGACTGTGCGTTTCTTATATTCTAAGTTTTTCAGAGCAACTCACTCATATACTATGTACTACTGTGCATTTCCTGTAATCCGGGTTTTTCAAAAATTCTAAGTTTTTCAGTGTAACTCACTGATATACTATGTACTACACTGTGAATTTCGTGTAATCCGGGTTTTTCAGTAAATTATAAGTTTCCCAGTGCAACTCACTCATATACTATGAACTACACTGTGCATTTCGTGTAATCCGGGTTTTTCAGTGCAACTCACTCATATACTGTGAACTACACTGTGCATTTCGTGTAATCCGGGTTTCTCAGTAAATTCTAAGTTTTTCAGTGCAACTCACTCATATACTATGTACTACTGTGCATTTCGTGTAATCCGGGTTTTTCAGAGCAACTCACTCATATACTATGTGCATGTCTTATATTCTATATTTTTCAGAGCAACTCACTCATATACTATGTACTACTGTGCATTTCGTGTAATATGGGTTTTTCAGTAAATTCTAAGTTTTTCAGTGCAACTCACTCATATACTATGTACTACACTGTGCGTTTCTTATATTCTAAGTATTTCAGTGCAACTCACTCATATACTATGTACTACACTGTGCATTTGGTGTAATCCGGGTTTTTCAACAAAACTCAATCATATACCATGTACTAGACTGTGCGTTTCTTATATTCTAATTTTTTCAGTGCAACTCACTCATATACTATGAACTACACTGTGCATTTCGTGTAATCCGGGATTTTCAGCAAAACTCACTCATATACTATGTACTACACTGTGCGTTTCTTATATTCTAAGTTTTTCAGTGTAACTCACTCATATACTATGAACTACACTGTACATTTCGTGTAATCCGGGTTTATCAGTAAATTCTAAGTTTTTCAGTGTAACTCACTCATACACTATGTACTACACTGTGCGTTTCGTATATTCTAAGTTTTTCAGTGCAAATCACTCATACACTGTGCATTTCGGGTAATCCCGGTTTTTCAGTAAATTCTAAGCCTTTCAGTGCAACTCGCTCATATACTATGTACTACACTGTGCGTTACTTATATTCTAAGTTTTTCAGTGCAGCTCACTCATATACTAGTACTACACTGTGCGTTTCTTATATTCTAAGTATTTCAGTGCAACTCACTCATATACTATGTACTACACTGTGCATTTCGTGTAATCTGGGTTTTTCAGTAAATTCTAAGTTTTTCAGTGCAACTCACTCATATACTATGTACTACACTGTGCGTTTCTTATATTCTAAGTTTTTCAGTGCAACTCACTCATATACTATGTACTGCACTGTGCATTTCGTGTAATCTGGGTTTTTCAGTAAATTAGAAGTTTCTCAGTGCAACTCACTCATAATCTATGTACTACACTGTGCATTTCGGGTAATCCCGGTTTTTCAGTAAATTCTAAGCCTTTCAGTGCAACTCGCTCATATACTATATACTACACTGTGCGTTACTTATATTCTAAGTTTTTCAGTGCAACTCACTCATATACTATGTACTACACTGTGCATTTCGTGTAATCCGGGTTTTTCAATAAATTCCAAGTTTTTCAGTGCAACTCACTCATATACTATGTAGTACACTGTGCGTTTCTTATATTCTAAGTATTTCAGTGCAACTCACTCATATACTATGTACTACACTTTGCATTTGGTGTAATCCGGGTTTTTCAACAAAACTCAATCATATACCATGTACTAGACTGTGCGTTTCTTATATTCTAAGTTTTTCAGTGCAACTCACTCATATACTATGTACTACACTGTGCCTTTCTTATATTCTAAGTATTTCAGTGCAACTCACTCATATACTATGTACTACACTGTGCATTTGGTGTAATCCGGGTTTTTCAGTAAACTCAATCATATACCATGTACTAGACTGTGCGTTTCTTATATTCTAAGTTTTTCAGAGCAACTCACTCATATACTATGTACTACTGTGCATTTCCTGTAATCCGGGTTTTTAAAAATTCTAAGTTTTTCAGTGTAACTCACTGATATACTATGTACTACACTGTGGATTTCGTGTAATCCGGGTTTTTCAGTAAATTATAAGTTTCCCAGTGCAACTCACTCATATACTATGAACTACACTGTGCATTTCGTGTAATCCGGGTTTTTCAGTGCAACTCACTCATATACTGTGAACTACACTGTGCATTTCGTGTAATCCGGGTTTCTCAGTAAATTCTAAGTTTTTCAGTGCAACTCACTCATATACTATGTACTACTGTGCATTTCGTGTAATCCGGGTTTTTCAGAGCAACTCACTCATATACTATGTGCATGTCTTATATTCTATATTTTTCAGAGCAACTCACTCATATACTATGTACTACTGTGCATTTCGTGTAATACGGGTTTTTCAGTAAATTCTAAGTTTTTCAGTGCAACTCACTCATATACTATGTACTACACTGTGCGTTACTTATATTCTAAGTTTTTCAGTGCAACTCACTCACTACACTGTGCATTTCGTGTAATCCGGGTTTTTCAGTAAATTAGAAGTTTCTCAGTGCAACTCCCTCATATACTATGTACTGCACTGTGCATTTCGGGTAATCCGGGTTTTTCAGTAAATTCTAAGTGTGTCAGTGCAACTCACTCATATACTATGTACTACACTGTGCGTTTCTTATATTCTAAGTTTTTCAGTGCAACTCACTCATATACTATGTACTACACTGTGTGTTTCTTATATTCTAAGTTTTTCAGTGCAGCTCACTCATATACTATGTACTACACTGTGCGTTTCTTATATTCTTAGTTTTTCAGTGCAAAACACTCATATACTATGTACTACACTGTGCATTTCGTGTAATCCGGGTTTTTCAGCAAAACTCAACTCACGAATATATTATGTACTACACTGTTCATTTCCTGTAATCCGGGTTTTTCAGTAACTTCTAGGTTTTTCAGTGCAACTCACTCATATACTATGTACTACACTGTGCATTTCGTGTAATCTGGGTTTTTCAGCAAAACTTAATCATATACAGTACTACAAATGTGCGTTTCTTATATTCTAAGTTTTTCAGTGCAACTCACTCATTTCCTATTTACTACACTGTGCATTTCGTGTAATCCGGGATTTTCAGTAAATTATAGTTTCTCAGTGCAAGTCACTCATATTCTATGTACTACACTGTGCATTTCGTGTAATCCGGTATTTTTAGTAAAACTAACTCATATACTATGTACTACACTGTGCGTTTCTTATATTCTAAGTTTTTCAGAGCAACTCATTCATATACTATGTACTACTGTGCATTTCCTGTAATCCGGGTTTTTCAAAAATTCTAAGTTTTTCAGTGTAATTCACTGATATACTATACTACACTGTGGATTTCGTGTAATCCGGGTTTTTCAGTAAATTATAAGTTTCCCAGTGCAACTCACTCATATACTATGTACTACACTGTGTGTTTCTTATATTCTAAGTTTTTCAGTGCAAAACACTCATATACTATGTACTACACTGTGCGTTTCTTATATTCTAAGTTTTTCAGTGCAACTCATTCATATACTATGAACTACACTGTGCATTTCGTGTAATCCGGGATTTTCAGAAAAACTCACTCATATACTATGTACTACACTGTGCGTTTCTTATATTCTAAGTTTTTCAGTGCAACTCAGTCATATACTATGTACTACACTGTGCATTTCGTGTAATCCGGGTTTTTTGGTAAATTCTAAGTTTTTCACTGTAACTCACTCATATACTATGTAGATTTCGTGTAATCCGGGTTTTTGAGTAAAACTCACTCATATACTATGTACTACACTGTGCGTTTCTTATATCTAAGTTTTTCACTGCAACTCACTCATATACTATGTACTACTGTGCATTTCGTGTAATACGGGTTTTTCAGTAAATTCTAAGTTTTTCAGTGCAACTCACTCATATACTATGTACTACACTGTGCGTTACTTATATTCTAAGTTTTTCAGTGCAACTCACTCACTACACTGTGCATTTCGTGTAATCCAGGTTTTTCAGTAAATTAGAAGTTTCTCAGTGCAACTCCCTCATATACTATGTACTGCACTGTGCATTTCGGGTAATCCGGGTTTTTCAGTAAATTCTAAGTGTTTCAGTGCAACTCACTCATATACTATGTACTACACTGTGCGTTTCTTATATTCTAAGTTTTTCAGTGCAACTCACTCATATACTATGTACTACACTGTGTGTTTCTTATATTCTAAGTTTTTCAGTGCAGCTCACTAATATACTATGTACTACACTGTGCGTTTTTTATATTCTAAGTTTTTCAGTGCAAAACACTCATATACTATGTACTACACTGTGCATTTCGTGTAATCCGGGTTTTTCAGTAAAACTCAACTCACGAATATATTATGTACTACACTGTTCATTTCCTGTAATCCGGGTTTTTCAGTAACTTCTAGGTTTTTTCAGTGCAACTCACTCATATACTATGTACTACACTGTGCATTTCGTGTAATCCGGGTTTTTCAGCAAAACTCAATCATATACAGTACTACAAATGTGCGTTTCTTATATTCTAAGTTTTTCAGTGCAACTCACTCATTTCCTATGTACTACACTGTGCATTTCGTGTAATCCGGGATTTTCAGTAAATTATAGTTTCTCAGTGCAAGTCACTCTTATTCTATGTACTATACTGTGCATTTCGTGTAATCCGGTATTTTTAGTAAAACTAACTCATATACTATGTACTACACTGTGCGTTTCTTATATTCTAAGTTTTTCAGAGCAACTCACTCATATACTATGTACTACTGTGCATTTCCTGTAATCCGGGTTTTTCAAAAATTTAAGTTTTTCAGTGTAACTCACTCATATACTATGAACTACACTGTTGATTTCGTGTAATCCGGGTTTTTCAGCAAAACTCAATCATATACCATGTACTAGACTGTGCGTTTCTTATATTCTAAGTTTTTCAGAGCTACTCACTCATATACTATGTACTACTGTGCATTTCCTGTAATCCGGGTTTTTCAAAAATTCTAAGTTTTTCAGTGTAACTCACTGATATACTATGTACTACACTGTGGATTTCGTGTAATCCGGGTTTTTCAGTAAATTATAAGTTTCCCAGTGCAACTCACTCATATACTATGAACTACACTGTGCATTTCATGTAATCCGGGTTTTTCAGTGCAACTCACTCATATACTATGAACTAGACTGTGCATTTCGTGTAATCCGGGATTTTCATCAAAACTCACTCATATACTATGTACTACACTGTGCGTTTCTTATATTCTAAGTTTTTCAGTGAAACTCAGTCATATACTATGTACTACACTGTGCATTTCGTGTAATCCGGGTTTTTTGGTAAATTCTAAGTTTTCCACTGTAACTCACTCATATACTATGTAGATTTCGTGTAATCCGGGTTTTTGAGTAAAACTCACTCATATACTATGTACTAGACTGTGCGTTTCTTATATCTAAGTTTTTCACTGCAACTCACTCATATACTATGTACTACACTGTGCATTTCGTGTAATCCGGGTTTTTCAGCAAAACTCAATCATATACCATGTAGTACACTCTGCGTTTCTTATATTCTAAGTTTTTCAGTACTACACTGTGCATTTCGAATAATTCGGGTTTCTCAGTAAATTCTAAGTTTTTCAGTGCAACTCACTCATATACTATGTACTACTGTGCATTTCGTGTAATCCGGGTTTTTCAGAGCAACTCACTCATATACTATGTGCATTTCTTATATTCTATATTTTTCAGAGCAACTCACTCATATACTATGTACTACTGTGCATTTCGTGTACTACGGGTTTTTCAGTAAATTCTAAGTTTTTCAGTGCAACTCACTCATATACTATGTACTACACTGTGCGTTACTTATATTCTAAGTTTTTCAGTGCAACTCACTCACTACACTGTGCATTTCGTGTAATCCGGGTTTTTCAGTAAATTAGAAGTTTCTCAGTGCAACTCCCTCATATACTATGTACTGCACTGTGCATTTCGGGTAATCCGGGTTTTTCAGTAAATTCTAAGTGTGTCAGTGCAACTCACTCATATACTATGTACTACACTGTGCGTTTCTTATATTCTAAGTTTTTCAGTGAAACTCACACATATACTATGTACTACACTGTGTGTTTCTTATATTCTAAGTTTTTCAGTGCAGCTCACTCATATACTATGTACTACACTGTGCGTTTCTTATATTCTAAGTTTTTCAGTGCAAAACACTCATATACTATGTACTACACTGTGCATTTCGTGTAATCCGGGTTTTTCAGTAAATTATAAGTTTCCCAGTGCAACTCACTCATATACTATGAACTACACTGTGCATTTCGTGTAATCCGGGTTTTTCAGTGCAACTCACTCATATACTGTGAACTACACTGTGCATTTCGTGTAATCCGGTTTTCTCAGTAATTTCTAAGTTTTTCAGTGCAACTCACTCATATACTATGTACTACTGTGCATTTCGTGTAATCCGGGTTTTTCAGAGCAACTCACTCATATACTATGTGCATGTCTTATATTCTATATTTTTCAGAGCAACTCACTCATATACTATGTACTACTGTGCATTTCGTGTAATACGGGTTTTTCAGTAAATTCTAAGTTTTTCAGTGCAACTCACTCATATACTATGTACTACACTGTGCGTTACTTATATTCTAAGTTTTTCAGTGCAACTCACTCACTACACTGTGCATTTCGTGTAATCCGGGTTTTTCAGTAAATTAGAAGTTTCTCAGTGCAACTCCCTCATATACTATGTACTGCACTGTGCATTTCGGGTAATCCGGGTTTTTCAGTAAATTCTAAGTGTGTCAGTGCAACTCACTCATATACTATGTACTACACTGTGCGTTTCTTATATTCTAAGTTTTTCAGTGCAACTCACTCATATACTATGTACTACACTGTGTGTTTCTTATATTCTAAGTTTTTCAGTGCAGCTCACTCATATACTATGTACTACACTGTGCGTTTCTTATATTCTAAGTTTTTCAGTGCAAAACACTCATATACTATGTACTACACTGTGCATTTCGTGTAATCCGGGTTTTTCAGCAAAACTCAACTCACGAATATATTATGTACTACACTGTTCATTTCCTGTAATCCGGGTTTTTCAGTAACTTCTAGGTTTTTCAGTGCAACTCACTCATATACTATGTACTACACTGTGCATTTCGTGTAATCTGGGTTTTTCAGCAAAACTCAATCATATACAGTACTACAAATGTGCGTTTCTTATATTCTAAGTTTTTCAGTGCAACTCACTCATTTCCTATTTACTACACTGTGCATTTCGTGTAATCCGGGATTTTCAGTAAATTATAGTTTCTCAGTGCAAGTCACTCATATTCTATGTACTACACTGTGCATTTCGTGTAATCCGGTATTTTTAGTAAAACTAACTCATATACTATGTACTACACTGTGCGTTTCTTATATTCTAAGTTTTTCAGAGCAACTCATTCATATACTATGTACTACTGTGCATTTCCTGTAATCCGGGTTTTTCAAAAATTCTAAATTTTTCAGTGTAATTCACTGATATACTATACTACACTGTGGATTTCGTGTAATCCGGGTTTTTCAGCAAATTATAAGTTTCCCAGTGCAACTCACTCATATACTATGAACTACACTGTGCATTTCGTGTAATCCGGGTTTTTCAGTGCAACTCACTCATATACTATGTACTACACTGTGTGTTTCTTATATTCTAAGTTTTTCAGTGCAAAACACTCATATACTATGTACTACACTGTGCGTTTCTTATATTCTAAGTTTTTCAGTGCAACTCATTCATATACTATGAACTACACTGTGCATTTCGTGTAATCCGGGATTTTCAGAAAAACTCACTCATATACTATGTACTACACTGTGCGTTTCTTATATTCTAAGTTTTTCAGTGCAACTCAGTCATATACTATGTACTACACTGTGCATTTCGTGTAATCCGGGTTTTTTGGTAAATTCTAAGTTTTTCACTGTAACTCACTCATATACTATGTAGATTTCGTGTAATCCGGGTTTTTGAGTAAAACTCACTCATATACTATGTACTACACTGTGCGTTTCTTATATCTAAGTTTTTCACTGCAACTCACTCATATACTATGTACTACTGTGCATTTCGTGTACTACGGGTTTTTCAGTAAATTCTAAGTTTTTCAGTGCAACTCACTCATATACTATGTACTACACTGTGCGTTACTTATATTCTAAGTTTTTCAGTGCAACTCACTCACTACACTGTGCATTTCGTGTAATCCAGGTTTTTCAGTAAATTAGAAGTTTCTCAGTGCAACTCCCTCATATACTATGTACTGCACTGTGCATTTCGGGTAATCCGGGTTTTTCAGTAAATTCTAAGTGTTTCAGTGCAACTCACTCATATACTATGTACTACACTGTGCGTTTCTTATATTCTAAGTTTTTCAGTGCAACTCACTCATATACTATGTACTACACTGTGTGTTTCTTATATTCTAAGTTTTTCAGTGCAGCTCACTAATATACTATGTACTACACTGTGCGTTTCTTATATTCTAAGTTTTTCAGTGCAAAACACTCATATACTATGTACTACACTGTGCATTTCGTGTAATCCGGGTTTTTCAGTAAAACTCAACTCACGAATATATTATGTACTACACTGTCATTTCCTGTAATCCGGGTTTTTCAGTAACTTCTAGGTTTTTTCAGTGCAACTCACTCATATACTATGTACTACACTGTGCATTTCGTGTAATCCGGGTTTTTCAGCAAAACTCAATCATATACAGTACTACAAATGTGCGTTTCTTATATTCTAAGTTTTTCAGTGCAACTCACTCATTTCCTATGTACTACACTGTGCATTTCGTGTAATCCGGGATTTTCAGTAAATTATAGTTTCTCAGTGCAAGTCACTCTTATTCTATGTACTATACTGTGCATTTCGTGTAATCCGGTATTTTTAGTAAAACTAACTCATATACTATGTACTACACTGTGCGTTTCTTATATTCTAAGTTTTTCAGAGCAACTCACTCATATACTATGTACTACTGTGCATTTCCTGTAATCCGGGTTTTTCAAAAATTTAAGTTTTTCAGTGTAACTCACTCATATACTATGAACTACACTGTGGATTTCGTGTAATCCGGGTTTTTCAGCAAAACTCAATCATATACCATGTACTAGACTGTGCGTTTCTTATATTCTAAGTTTTTCAGAGCTACTCACTCATATACTATGTACTACTGTGCATTTCCTGTAATCCGGGTTTTTCAAAAATTCTAAGTTTTTCAGTGTAACTCACTGATATACTATGTACTACACTGTGGATTTCGTGTAATCCGGGTTTTTCAGTAAATTATAAGTTTCCCAGTGCAACTCACTCATATACTATGAACTACACTGTGCATTTCATGTAATCCGGGTTTTTCAGTGCAACTCACTCATATACTATGAACTACACTGTGCATTTCGTGTAATCCGGGATTTTCAGCAAAACTCACTCATATACTATGTACTACACTGTGCGTTTCTTATATTCTAAGTTTTTCAGTGAAACTCAGTCATATACTATGTACTACACTGTGCATTTCGTGTAATCCGGGTTTTTTGGTAAATTCTAAGTTTTCCACTGTAACTCACTCATATACTATGTAGATTTCGTGTAATCCGGGTTTTTGAGTAAAACTCACTCATATACTATGTACTAGACTGTGCGTTTCTTATATCTAAGTTTTTCACTGCAACTCACTCATATACTATGTACTACACTGTGCATTTCGTGTAATCCGGGTTTTTCAGCAAAACTCAATCATATACCATGTAGTACACTCTGCGTTTCTTATATTCTAAGTTTTTCAGTACTACACTGTGCATTTCGAATAATTCGGGTTTCTCAGTAAATTCTAAGTTTTTCAGTGCAACTCACTCATATACTATGTACTACTGTGCATTTCGTGTAATCCGGGTTTTTCAGAGCAACTCACTCATATACTATGTGCATTTCTTATATTCTATATTTTTCAGAGCAACTCACTCATATACTATGTACTACTGTGCATTTCGTGTACTACGGGTTTTTCAGTAAATTCTAAGTTTTTCAGTGCAACTCACTCATATACTATGTACTACACTGTGCGTTACTTATATTCTAAGTTTTTCAGTGCAACTCACTCACTACACTGTGCATTTCGTGTAATCCGGGTTTTTCAGTAAATTAGAAGTTTCTCAGTGCAACTCCCTCATATACTATGTACTGCACTGTGCATTTCGGGTAATCCGGGTTTTTCAGTAAATTCTAAGTGTGTCAGTGCAACTCACTCATATACTATGTACTACACTGTGCGTTTCTTATATTCTAAGTTTTTCAGTGAAACTCACTCATATACTATGTACTACACTGTGTGTTTCTTATATTCTAAGTTTTTCAGTGCAGCTCACTCATATACTATGTACTACACTGTGCGTTTCTTATATTCTAAGTTTTTCAGTGCAAAACACTCATATACTATGTACTACACTGTGCATTTCGTGTAATCCGGGTTTTTCAGCAAAACTCAATCATATACCATGTACTACACTCTGCGTTTCTTATATTCTAAGTTTTTCAGTACTACACTGTGCATTTCGTGTAATCCGGGTTTCTCAGTAAATTCTAAGTTTTTCAGTGCAACTCACTCATATACTATGTACTACTGTGCATTTTGTGTAATCCGGGTTTTTCAGAGCAACTCACTCATATACTATGTGCATTTCTTATATTCTATATTTTTCAGAGCAACTCACTCATATACTATGTACTACTGTGCATTTCGTGTAATACGGGTTTTTCAGTAAATTCTAAGTTTTTCAGTGCAACTCACTCATATACTATGTACTACACTGTGCGTTACTTATATTCTAAGTTTTTCAGTGCAACTCACTCACTACACTGTGCATTTCGTGTAATCCGGGTTTTTCAGTAAATTAGAAGTTTCTCAGTGCAACTCCCTCATATACTATGTACTGCACTGTGCATTTCGGGTAATCCGGGTTTTTCAGTAAATTCTAAGTGTGTCAGTGCAACTCACTCATATACTATGTACTACACTGTGCGTTTCTTATATTCTAAGTTTTTCAGTGCAACTCACTCATATACTATGTACTACACTGTGTGTTTCTTATATTCTAAGTTTTTCAGTGCAGCTCACTAATATACTATGTACTACACTGTGCGTTTCTTATATTCTAAGTTTTTCAGTGCAAAACACTCATATACTATGTACTACACTGTGCATTTCGTGTAATCCGGGTTTTTCAGTAAAACTCAACTCACGAATATATTATGTACTACACTGTTCATTTCCTGTAATCCGGGTTTTTCAGTAACTTCTAGGTTTTTCAGTGCAACTCACTCATATACTATGTACTACACTGTGCATTTCGTGTAATCCGGGTTTTTCAGCAAAACTCAATCATATACAGTACTACAAATGTGCGTTTCTTATATTCTAAGTTTTTCAGCGCAACTCACTCATTTCCTATGTACTACACTGTGCATTTCGTGTAATCCGGGATTTTCAGTAAATTATAGTTTCTCAGTGCAAGTCACTCTTATTCTATGTACTATACTGTGCATTTCGTGTAATCCGGTATTTTTAGTAAAACTAACTCATATACTATGTACTACACTGTGCGTTTCTTATATTCTAAGTTTTTCAGAGCAACTCACTCATATACTATGTACTACTGTGCATTTCCTGTAATCCGGGTTTTTCAAAAATTTAAGTTTTTCAGTGTAACTCACTCATATACTATGAACTACACTGTGGATTTCGTGTAATCCGGGTTTTTCAGCAAAACTCAATCATATACCATGTACTAGACTGTGCGTTTCTTATATTCTAAGTTTTTCAGAGCTACTCACTCATATACTATGTAGTGCATTTCCTGTAATCCGGGTTTTTCAAAAATTCTAAGTTTTTCAGTGTAACTCACTGATATACTATGTACTACACTGTGGATTTCGTGTAATCCGGGTTTTTCAGTAAATTATAAGTTTCCCAGTGCAACTCACTCATATACTATGAACTACACTGTGCATTTCATGTAATCCGGGTTTTTCAGTGCAACTCACTCATATACTATGAACTAGACTGTGCATTTCGTGTAATCCGGGATTTTCAGCAAAACTCACTCATATACTATGTACTACACTGTGCGTTTCTTATATTCTAAGTTTTTCAGTGAAACTCAGTCATATACTATGTACTACACTGTGCATTTCGTGTAATCCGGGTTTTTTGGTAAATTCTAAGTTTTCCACTGTAACTCACTCATATACTATGTAGATTTCGTGTAATCCGGGTTTTTGAGTAAAACTCACTCATATACTATGTACTAGACTGTGCGTTTCTTATATCTAAGTTTTTCACTGCAACTCACTCATATACTATGTACTACACTGTGCATTTCGTGTAATCCGGGTTTTTCAGCAAAACTCAGTCATATACCATGTAGTACACTCTGCGTTTCTTATATTCTAAGTTTTTTAGTACTACACTGTGCATTTCGAATAATTCGGGTTTCTCAGTAAATTCTAAGTTTTTCAGTGCAACTCACTCATATACTATGTACTACTGTGCATTTCGTGTAATCCGGGTTGTTCAGAGCAACTCACTCATATACTATGTGCATTTCTTATATTCTATATTTTTCAGAGCAACTCACTCATATACTATGTACTACTGTGCATTTCGTGTACTACGGGTTTTTCAGTAAATTCTAAGTTTTTCAGTGCAACTCACTCATATACTATGTACTACACTGTGCGTTACTTATATTCTAAGTTTTTCAGTGCAACTCACTCACTACACTGTGCATTTCGTGTAATCCGGGTTTTTCAGTAAATTAGAAGTTTCTCAGTGCAACTCCCTCATATACTATGTACTGCACTGTGCATTTCGGGTATCCGGGTTTTTCAGTAAATTCTAAGTGTGTCAGTGCAACTCACTCATATACTATGTACTACACTGTGCGTTTCTTATATTCTAAGTTTTTCAGTGCAACTCACTCATATACTATGTACTACACTGTGTGTTTCTTATATTCTAAGTTTTTCAGTGCAGCTCACTCATATACTATGTACTACACTGTGCGTTTCTTATATTCTAAGTTTTTCAGTGCAAAACACTCATATACTATGTACTACACTGTGCATTTCGTGTAATCCGGGTTTTTCAGTAAAACTCAACTCACGAATATATTATGTACTACACTGTTCATTTCCTGTAATCCGGGTTTTTCAGTAACTTCTAGGTTTTTCAGTGCAACTCACTCATATACTATGTACTACACTGTGCATTTCGTGTAATCCGGGTTTTTCAGCAAAACTCAATCATATACCATGTACTACACTCTGCGTTTCTTATATTCTAAGTTTTTCAGTACTACACTGTGCATTTCGTGTAATCCGGGTTTCTCAGTAAATTCTAAGTTTTTCAGTGCAACTCACTCATATACTATGTACTACTGTGCATTTCGTGTAATCCGGGTTTTTCAGAGCAACTCACTCATATACTATGTGCATTTCTTATATTCTATATTTTTCAGAGCAACTCACTCATATACTATGTACTACTGTGCATTTCGTGTACTACGGGTTTTTCAGTAAATTCTAAGTTTTTCAGTGCAACTCACTCATATACTATGTACTACACTGTGCGTTACTTATATTCTAAGTTTTTCAGTGCAACTCACTCACTACACTGTGCATTTCGTGTAATCCGGGTTTTTCAGTAAATTAGAAGTTTCTCAGTGCAACTCCCTCATATACTATGTACTGCACTGTGCATTTCGGGTAATCCGGGTTTTTCAGTAAATTCTAAGTGTGTCAGTGCAACTCACTCATATACTATGTACTACACTGTGCGTTTCTTATATTCTAAGTTTTTCAGTGCAAAACACTCATATACTATGTACTACACTGTGCATTTCGTGTAATCCGGGTTTTTCAGTAAAACTCAACTCACGAATATATTATGTACTACACTGTTCATTTCCTGTAATCCGGGTTTTTCAGTAACTTCTAGGTTTTTCAGTGCAACTCACTCATATACTATGTACTACACTGTGCATTTCGTGTAATCCGGGTTTTTCAGCAAAACTCAATCATATACAGTACTACAAATGTGCGTTTCTTATATTCTAAGTTTTTCAGCGCAACTCACTCATTTCCTATGTACTACACTGTGCATTTCGTGTAATCCGGGATTTTCAGTAAATTATAGTTTCTCAGTGCAAGTCACTCTTATTCTATGTACTATACTGTGCATTTCGTGTAATCCGGTATTTTTAGTAAAACTAACTCATATACTATGTACTACACTGTGCGTTTCTTATATTCTAAGTTTTTCAGAGCAACTCACTCATATACTATGTACTACTGTGCATTTCCTGTAATCCGGGTTTTTCAAAAATTTAAGTTTTTCAGTGTAACTCACTCATATACTATGAACTACACTGTGGATTTCGTGTAATCCGGGTTTTTCAGCAAAACTCAATCATATACCATGTACTAGACTGTGCGTTTCTTATATTCTAAGTTTTTCAGAGCTACTCACTCATATACTATGTAGTGCATTTCCTGTAATCCGGGTTTTTCAAAAATTCTAAGTTTTTCAGTGTAACTCACTGATATACTATGTACTACACTGTGGATTTCGTGTAATCCGGGTTTTTCAGTAAATTATAAGTTTCCCAGTGCAACTCACTCATATACTATGAACTACACTGTGCATTTCATGTAATCCGGGTTTTTCAGTGCAACTCACTCATATACTATGAACTAGACTGTGCATTTCGTGTAATCCGGGATTTTCAGCAAAACTCACTCATATACTATGTACTACACTGTGCGTTTCTTATATTCTAAGTTTTTCAGTGAAACTCAGTCATATACTATGTACTACACTGTGCATTTCGTGTAATCCGGGTTTTTTGGTAAATTCTAAGTTTTCCACTGTAACTCACTCATATACTATGTAGATTTCGTGTAATCCGGGTTTTTGAGTAAAACTCACTCATATACTATGTACTAGACTGTGCGTTTCTTATATCTAAGTTTTTCACTGCAACTCACTCATATACTATGTACTACACTGTGCATTTCGTGTAATCCGGGTTTTTCAGCAAAACTCAGTCATATACCATGTAGTACACTCTGCGTTTCTTATATTCTAAGTTTTTCAGTACTACACTGTGCATTTCGAATAATTCGGGTTTCTCAGTAAATTCTAAGTTTTTCAGTGCAACTCACTCATATACTATGTACTACTGTGCATTTCGGGTAATCCGGGTTTTTCAGAGCAACTCACTCATATACTATGTGCATTTCTTATATTCTATATTTTTCAGAGCAACTCACTCATATACTATGTACTACTGTGCATTTCGTGTACTACGGGTTTTTCAGTAAATTCTAACTTTTTCAGTGCAACTCACTCATATACTATGTACTACACTGTGCGTTACTTATATTCTAAGTTTTTCAGTGCAACTCACTCACTACACTGTGCATTTCGTGTAATCCGGGTTTTTCAGTAAATTAGAAGTTTCTCAGTGCAACTCCCTCATATACTATGTACTGCACTGTGCATTTCGGGTAATCCGGGTTTTTCAGTAAATTCTAAGTGTTTCAGTGCAACTCACTCATATACTATGTACTACACTGTGCGTTTCTTATATTCTAAGTTTTTCAGTGCAACTCACTCATATACTATGTACTACACTGTGTGTTTCTTATATTCTAAGTTTTTCAGTGCAGCTCACTCATATACTATGTACTACACTGTGCGTTTCTTATATTCTAAGTTTTTCAGTGCAAAACACTCATATACTATGTACTGCACTGTGCATTTCGTGTAATCCGGGTTTTTCAGTAAAACTCAACTCACGAATATATTATGTACTACACTGTTCATTTCCTGTAATCCGGGTTTTTCAGTAACTTCTAGGTTTTTCAGTGCAACTCACTCATATACTATGTACTACACTGTGCATTTCGTGTAATCCGGGTTTTTCAGCAAAACTCAATCATATACCATGTACTACACTCTGCGTTTCTTATATTCTAAGTTTTTCAGTACTACACTGTGCATTTCGTGTAATCCGGGTTTCTCAGTAAATTCTAAGTTTTTCAGTGCAACTCACTCATATACTATGTACTACTGTGCATTTCGTGTAATCCGGGTTTTTCAGAGCAACTCACTCATATACTATGTGCATTTCTTATATTCTATATTTTTCAGAGCAACTCACTCATATACTATGTACTACTGTGCATTTCGTGTACTACGGGTTTTTCAGTAAATTCTAAGTTTTTCAGTGCAACTCACTCATATACTATGTACTACACTGTGCGTTACTTATATTCTAAGTTTTTCAGTGCAACTCACTCACTACACTGTGCATTTCGTGTAATCCGGGTTTTTCAGTAAATTAGAAGTTTCTCAGTGCAACTCCCTCATATACTATGTACTGCACTGTGCATTTCGGGTAATCCGGGTTTTTCAGTAAATTCTAAGTGTGTCAGTGCAACTCACTCATATACTATGTACTACACTGTGCGTTTCTTATATTCTAAGTTTTTCAGTGCAAAACACTCATATACTATGTACTACACTGTGCATTTCGTGTAATCCGGGTTTTTCAGTAAAACTCAACTCACGAATATATTATGTACTACACTGTTCATTTCCTGTAATCCGGGTTTTTCAGTAACTTCTAGGTTTTTCAGTGCAACTCACTCATATACTATGTACTACACTGTGCATTTCGTGTAATCCGGGTTTTTCAGCAAAACTCAATCATATACAGTACTACAAATGTGCGTTTCTTATATTCTAAGTTTTTCAGCGCAACTCACTCATTTCCTATGTACTACACTGTGCATTTCGTGTAATCCGGGATTTTCAGTAAATTATAGTTTCTCAGTGCAAGTCACTCTTATTCTATGTACTATACTGTGCATTTCGTGTAATCCGGTATTTTTAGTAAAACTAACTCATATACTATGTACTACACTGTGCGTTTCTTATATTCTAAGTTTTTCAGACCAACTCACTCATATACTATGTACTACTGTGCATTTCCTGTAATCCGGGTTTTTCAAAAATTTAAGTTTTTCAGTGTAACTCACTCATATACTATGAACTACACTGTGGATTTCGTGTAATCCGGGTTTTTCAGCAAAACTCAATCATATACCATGTACTAGACTGTGCGTTTCTTATATTCTAAGTTTTTCAGAGCTACTCACTCATATATTATGTAGTGCATTTCCTGTAATCCGGGTTTTTCAAAAATTCTAAGTTTTTCAGTGTAACTCACTGATATACTATGTACTACACTGTGGATTTCGTGTAATCCGGGTTTTTCAGTAAACTATAAGTTTCCCAGTGCAACTCACTCATATACTATGAACTACACTGTGCATTTCATGTAATCCGGGTTTTTCAGTGCAACTCACTCATATACTATGAACTAGACTGTGCATTTCGTGTAATCCGGGATTTTCAGCAAAACTCACTCATATACTATGTACTACACTGTGCGTTTCTTATATTCTAAGTTTTTCAGTGAAACTCAGTCATATACTATGTACTACACTGTGCATTTCGTGTAATCCGGGTTTTTTGGTAAATTCTAAGTTTTCCACTGTAACTCACTCATATACTATGTAGATTTCGTGTAATCCGGGTTTTTGAGTAAAACTCACTCATATACTATGTACTAGACTGTGCGTTTCTTATATCTAAGTTTTTCACTGCAACTCACTCATATACTATGTACTACACTGTGCATTTCGTGTAATCCGGGTTTTTCAGCAAAACTCAGTCATATACCATGTAGTACACTCTGCGTTTCTTATATTCTAAGTTTTTTAGTACTACACTGTGCATTTCGAATAATTCGGGTTTCTCAGTAAATTCTAAGTTTTTCAGTGCAACTCACTCATATACTATGTACTACTGTGCATTTCGTGTAATCCGGGTTTTTCAGAGCAACTCACTCATATACTATGTGCATTTCTTATATTCTATATTTTTCAGAGCAACTCACTCATATACTATGTACTACTGTGCATTTCGTGTACTACGGGTTTTTCAGTAAATTCTAAGTTTTTCAGTGGAACTCACTCATATACTATGTACTACACTGTGCGTTACTTATATTCTAAGTTTTTCAGTGCAACTCACTCACTACACTGTGCATTTCGTGTAATCCGGGTTTTTCAGTAAATTAGAAGTTTCTCAGTGCAACTCCCTCATATACTATGTACTGCACTGTGCATTTCGGGTAATCCGGGTTTTTCAGTAAATTCTAAGTGTGTCAGTGCAACTCACTCATATACTATGTACTACACTGTGCGTTTCTTATATTCTAAGTTTTTCAGTGAAACTCACTCATATACTATGTACTACACTGTGTGTTTCTTATATTCTAAGTTTTTCAGTGCAGCTCACTCATATACTATGTACTACACTGTGCGTTTCTTATATTCTAAGTTTTTCAGTGCAAAACACTCATATACTATGTACTACACTGTGCATTTCGTGTAATCCGGGTTTTTCAGCAAAACGCAATCATATACCATGTACTACACTCTGCGTTTCTTATATTCTAAGTTTTTCAGTACTACACTGTGCATTTCGTGTAATCCGGGTTTCTCAGTAAATTCTAAGTTTTTCAGTGCAACTCACTCATATACTATGTACTACTGTGCATTTTGTGTAATCCGGGTTTTTCAGAGCAACTCACTCATATACTATGTGCATTTCTTATATCCTATATTTTTCAGAGCAACTCACTCATATACTATGTACTACTGTGCATTTCGTGTAATACGGGTTTTTCAGTAAATTCTAAGTTTTTCAGTGCAACTCACTCATATACTATGTACTACACTGTGCGTTACTTATATTCTAAGTTTTTCAGTGCAACTCACTCACTACACTGTGCATTTCGTGTAATCCAGGTTTTTCAGTAAATTAGAAGTTTCTCAGTGCAACTCCCTCATATACTATGTACTGCACTGTGCATTTCGGGTAATCCGGGTTTTTCAGTAAATTCTAAGTGTTTCAGTGCAACTCACTCATATACTATGTACTACACTGTGCGTTTCTTATATTCTAAGTTTTTCAGTGCAACTCACTCATATACTATGTACTACACTGTGTGTTTCTTATATTCTAAGTTTTTCAGTGCAGCTCACTAATATACTATGTACTACACTGTGCGTTTCTTATATTCTAAGTTTTTCAGTGCAAAACACTCATATACTATGTACTACACTGTGCATTTCCTGTAATCCGGGTTTTTCAGTAAAACTCAACTCACGAATATATTATGTACTACACTGTTCATTTCCTGTAATCCGGGTTTTTCAGTAACTTCTAGGTTTTTTCAGTGCAACTCACTCATATACTATGTACTACACTGTGCATTTCGTGTAATCCGGGTTTTTCAGCAAAACTCAATCATATACAGTACTACAAATGTGCGTTTCTTATATTCTAAGTTTTTCAGTGCAACTCACTCATTTCCTATGTACTACACTGTGCATTTCGTGTAATCCGGGATTTTCAGTAAATTATAGTTTCTCAGTGCAAGTCACTCTTATTCTATGTACTATACTGTGCATTTCGTGTAATCCGGTATTTTTAGTAAAACTAACTCATATACTATGTACTACACTGTGCGTTTCTTATATTCTAAGTTTTTCAGAGCAACTCACTCATATACTATGTACTACTGTGCATTTCCTGTAATCCGGGTTTTTCAAAAATTTAAGTTTTTCAGTGTAACTCACTCATATACTATGAACTACACTGTGGATTTCGTGTAATCCGGGTTTTTCAGCAAAACTCAATCATATACCATGTACTAGACTGTGCGTTTCTTATATTCTAAGTTTTTCAGAGCTACTCACTCATATACTATGTACTACTGTGCATTTCCTGTAATCCGGGTTTTTCAAAAATTCTAAGTTTTTCAGTGTAACTCACTGATATACTATGTACTACACTGTGGATTTCGTGTAATCCGGGTTTTTCAGTAAACTATAAGTTTCCCAGTGCAACTCACTCATATACTATGAACTACACTGTGCATTTCATGTAATCCGGGTTTTTCAGTGCAACTCACTCATATACTATGAACTAGACTGTGCATTTCGTGTAATCCGGGATTTTCAGCAAAACTCACTCATATACTATGTACTACACTGTGCGTTTCTTATATTCTAAGTTTTTCAGTGAAACTCAGTCATATACTATGTACTACACTGTGCATTTCGTGTAATCCGGGTTTTTTGGTAAATTCTAAGTTTTCCACTGTAACTCACTCATATACTATGTAGATTTCGTGTAATCCGGGTTTTTTGAGTAAAACTCACTCATATACTATGTACTAGACTGTGCGTTTCTTATATCTAAGTTTTTCACTGCAACTCACTCATATACTATGTACTACACTGTGCATTTCGTGTAATCCGGGTTTTTCAGCAAAACTCAGTCATATACCATGTAGTACACTCTGCGTTTCTTATATTCTAAGTTTTTTAGTACTACACTGTGCATTTCGAATAATTCGGGTTTCTCAGTAAATTCTAAGTTTTTCAGTGCAACTCACTCATATACTATGTACTACTGTGCATTTCGTGTAATCCGGGTTTTTCAGAGCAACTCACTCATATACTATGTGCATTTCTTATATTCTATATTTTTCAGAGCAACTCACTCATATACTATGTACTACTGTGCATTTCGTGTACTACGGGTTTTTCAGTAAATTCTAAGTTTTTCAGTGCAACTCACTCATATACTATGTACTACACTGTGCGTTACTTATATTCTAAGTTTTTCAGTGCAACTCACTCACTACACTGTGCATTTCGTGTAATCCGGGTTTTTCAGTAAATTAGAAGTTTCTCAGTGCAACTCCCTCATATACTATGTACTGCACTGTGCATTTCGGGTAATCCGGGTTTTTCAGTAAATTCTAAGTGTGTCAGTGCAACTCACTC
Source organism: Mus caroli (assembly GCF_978045245.1). Classification (NCBI taxonomy): domain Eukaryota; kingdom Metazoa; phylum Chordata; class Mammalia; order Rodentia; family Muridae; genus Mus; species Mus caroli. The sequence continues at coordinate 618,439 of NW_028227339.1, forward strand.
ATATACTATGTACTACACTGTGCGTTTCTTATATTCTAAGTTTTTCAGTGAAACTCACTCATATACTATGTACTACACTGTGTGTTTCTTATATTCTAAGTTTTTCAGTGCAGCTCACTCATATACTATGTACTACACTGTGCGTTTCTTATATTCTAAGTTTTTCAGTGCAAAACACTCATATACTATGTACTACACTGTGCATTTCGTGTAATCCGGGTTTTTCAGCAAAACTCAATCATATACCATGTACTACACTCTGCGTTTCTTATATTCTAAGTTTTTCAGTACTACACTGTGCATTTCGTGTAATCCGGGTTTCTCAGTAAATTCTAAGTTTTTCAGTGCAACTCACTCATATACTATGTACTACTGTGCATTTTGTGTAATCCGGGTTTTTCAGAGCAACTCACTCATATACTATGTGCATTTCTTATATCCTATATTTTTCAGAGCAACTCACTCATATACTATGTACTACTGTGCATTTCGTGTAATACGGGTTTTTCAGTAAATTCTAAGTTTTTCAGTGCAACTCACTCATATACTATGTACTACACTGTGCGTTACTTATATTCTAAGTTTTTCAGTGCAACTCACTCACTACACTGTGCATTTCGTGTAATCCAGGTTTTTCAGTAAATTAGAAGTTTCTCAGTGCAACTCCCTCATATACTATGTACTGCACTGTGCATTTCGGGTAATCCGGGTTTTTCAGTAAATTCTAAGTGTTTCAGTGCAACTCACTCATATACTATGTACTACACTGTGCGTTTCTTATATTCTAAGTTTTTCAGTGCAACTCACTCATATACTATGTACTACACTGTGTGTTTCTTATATTCTAAGTTTTTCAGTGCAGCTCACTAATATACTATGTACTACACTGTGCGTTTCTTATATTCTAAGTTTTTCAGTGCAAAACACTCATATACTATGTACTACACTGTGCATTTCGTGTAATCCGGGTTTTTCAGTAAAACTCAACTCACGAATATATTATGTACTACACTGTTCATTTCCTGTAATCCGGGTTTTTCAGTAACTTCTAGGTTTTTTCAGTGCAACTCACTCATATACTATGTACTACACTGTGCATTTCGTGTAATCCGGGTTTTTCAGCAAAACTCAATCATATACAGTACTACAAATGTGCGTTTCTTATATTCTAAGTTTTTCAGTGCAACTCACTCATTTCCTATGTACTACACTGTGCATTTCGTGTAATCCGGGATTTTCAGTAAATTATAGTTTCTCAGTGCAAGTCACTCTTATTCTATGTACTATACTGTGCATTTCGTGTAATCCGGTATTTTTAGTAAAACTAACTCATATACTATGTACTACACTGTGCGTTTCTTATATTCTAAGTTTTTCAGAGCAACTCACTCATATACTATGTACTACTGTGCATTTCCTGTAATCCGGGTTTTTCAAAAATTTAAGTTTTTCAGTGTAACTCACTCATATACTATGAACTACACTGTGGATTTCGTGTAATCCGGGTTTTTCAGCAAAACTCAATCATATACCATGTACTAGACTGTGCGTTTCTTATATTCTAAGTTTTTCAGAGCTACTCACTCATATACTATGTACTACTGTGCATTTCCTGTAATCCGGGTTTTTCAAAAATTCTAAGTTTTTCAGTGTAACTCACTGATATACTATGTACTACACTGTGGATTTCGTGTAATCCGGGTTTTTCAGTAAATTATAAGTTTCCCAGTGCAACTCACTCATATACTATGAACTACACTGTGCATTTCATGTAATCCGGGTTTTTCAGTGCAACTCACTCATATACTATGAACTAGACTGTGCATTTCGTGTAATCCGGGATTTTCAGCAAAACTCACTCATATACTATGTACTACACTGTGCGTTTCTTATATTCTAAGTTTTTCAGTGAAACTCAGTCATATACTATGTACTACACTGTGCATTTCGTGTAATCCGGGTTTTTTGGTAAATTCTAAGTTTTCCACTGTAACTCACTCATATACTATGTAGATTTCGTGTAATCCGGGTTTTTGAGTAAAACTCACTCATATACTATGTACTAGACTGTGCGTTTCTTATATCTAAGTTTTTCACTGCAACTCACTCATATACTATGTACTACACTGTGCATTTCGTGTAATCCGGGTTTTTCAGCAAAACTCAATCATATACCATGTAGTACACTCTGCGTTTCTTATATTCTAAGTTTTTCAGTACTACACTGTGCATTTCGAATAATTCGGGTTTCTCAGTAAATTCTAAGTTTTTCAGTGCAACTCACTCATATACTATGTACTACTGTGCATTTCGTGTAATCCGGGTTTTTCAGAGCAACTCACTCATATACTATGTGCATTTCTTATATTCTATATTTTTCAGAGCAACTCACTCATATACTATGTACTACTGTGCATTTCGTGTACTACGGGTTTTTCAGTAAATTCTAAGTTTTTCAGTGCAACTCACTCATATACTATGTACTACACTGTGCGTTACTTATATTCTAAGTTTTTCAGTGCAACTCACTCACTACACTGTGCATTTCGTGTAATCCGGGTTTTTCAGTAAATTAGAAGTTTCTCAGTGCAACTCCCTCATATACTATGTACTGCACTGTGCATTTCGGGTAATCCGGGTTTTTCAGTAAATTCTAAGTGTGTCAGTGCAACTCACTCATATACTATGTACTACACTGTGCGTTTCTTATATTCTAAGTTTTTCAGTGCAACTCACTCATATACTATGTACTACACTGTGTGTTTCTTATATTCTAAGTTTTTCAGTGCAGCTCACTCATATACTATGTACTACACTGTGCATTTCGTGTAATCTGGGTTTTTCAGCAAAACTCAATCATATACAGTACTACAAATGTGCGTTTCTTATATTCTAAGTTTTTCAGTGCAACTCACTCATTTCCTATTTACTACACTGTGCATTTCGTGTAATCCGGGATTTTCAGTAAATTATAGTTTCTCAGTGCAAGTCACTCATATTCTATGTACTACACTGTGCATTTCGTGTAATCCGGTATTTTTAGTAAAACTAACTCATATACTATGTACTACACTGTGCGTTTCTTATATTCTAAGTTTTTCAGAGCAACTCATTCATATACTATGTACTACTGTGCATTTCCTGTAATCCGGGTTTTTCAAAAATTCTAAGTTTTTCAGTGTAATTCACTGATATACTATACTACACTGTGGATTTCGTGTAATCCGGGTTTTTCAGTAAATTATAAGTTTCCCAGTGCAACTCACTCATATACTATGAACTACACTGTGCATTTCGTGTAATCCGGGTTTTTCAGTGCAACTCACTCATATACTATGTACTACACTGTGTGTTTCTTATATTCTAAGTTTTTCAGTGCAAAACACTCATATACTATGTACTACACTGTGCGTTTCTTATATTCTAAGTTTTTCAGTGCAACTCATTCATATACTATGAACTACACTGTGCATTTCGTGTAATCCGGGATTTTCAGAAAAACTCACTCATATACTATGTACTACACTGTGCGTTTCTTATATTCTAAGTTTTTCAGTGCAACTCAGTCATATACTATGTACTACACTGTGCATTTCGTGTAATCCGGGTTTTTTGGTAAATTCTAAGTTTTTCACTGTAACTCACTCATATACTATGTAGATTTCGTGTAATCCGGGTTTTTGAGTAAAACTCACTCATATACTATGTACTACACTGTGCGTTTCTTATATCTAAGTTTTTCACTGAACTCACTCATATACTATGTACTACTGTGCATTTCGTGTAATACGGGTTTTTCAGTAAATTCTAAGTTTTTCAGTGCAACTCACTCATATACTATGTACTACACTGTGCGTTACTTATATTCTAAGTTTTTCAGTGCAACTCACTCACTACACTGTGCATTTCGTGTAATCCAGGTTTTTCAGTAAATTAGAAGTTTCTCAGTGCAACTCCCTCATATACTATGTACTGCACTGTGCATTTCGGGTAATCCGGGTTTTTCAGTAAATTCTAAGTGTGTCAGTGCAACTCACTCATATACTATGTACTACACTGTGCGTTTCTTATATTCTAAGTTTTTCAGTGCAACTCACTCATATACTATGTACTACACTGTGTGTTTCTTATATTCTAAGTTTTTCAGTGCAGCTCACTAATATACTATGTACTACACTGTGCGTTTCTTATATTCTAAGTTTTTCAGTGCAAAACACTCATATACTATGTACTACACTGTGCATTTCGTGTAATCCGGGTTTTTCAGTAAAACTCAACTCACGAATATATTATGTACTACACTGTTCATTTCCTGTAATCCGGGTTTTTCAGTAACTTCTAGGTTTTTTCAGTGCAACTCACTCATATACTATGTACTACACTGTGCATTTCGTGTAATCCGGGTTTTTCAGCAAAACTCAATCATATACAGTACTACAAATGTGCGTTTCTTATATTCTAAGTTTTTCAGCGCAACTCACTCATTTCCTATGTACTACACTGTGCATTTCGTGTAATCCGGGATTTTCAGTAAATTATAGTTTCTCAGTGCAAGTCACTCTTATTCTATGTACTATACTGTGCATTTCGTGTAATCCGGTATTTTTAGTAAAACTAACTCATATACTATGTACTACACTGTGCGTTTCTTATATTCTAAGTTTTTCAGAGCAACTCACTCATATACTATGTACTACTGTGCATTTCCTGTAATCCGGGTTTTTCAAAAATTTAAGTTTTTCAGTGTAACTCACTCATATACTATGAACTACACTGTGGATTTCGTGTAATCCGGGTTTTTCAGCAAAACTCAATCATATACCATGTACTAGACTGTGCGTTTCTTATATTCTAAGTTTTTCAGAGCTACTCACTCATATACTATGTACTACTGTGCATTTCCTGTAATCCGGGTTTTTCAAAAATTCTAAGTTTTTCAGTGTAACTCACTGATATACTATGTACTACACTGTGGATTTCGTGTAATCCGGGTTTTTCAGTAAATTATAAGTTTCCCAGTGCAACTCACTCATATACTATGAACTACACTGTGCATTTCATGTAATCCGGGTTTTTCAGTGCAACTCACTCATATACTATGAACTAGACTGTGCATTTCGTGTAATCCGGGATTTTCAGCAAAACTCACTCATATACTATGTACTACACTGTGCGTTTCTTATATTCTAAGTTTTTCAGTGAAACTCAGTCATATACTATGTACTACACTGTGCATTTCGTGTAATCCGGGTTTTTTGGTAAATTCTAAGTTTTCCACTGTAACTCACTCATATACTATGTAGATTTCGTGTAATCCGGGTTTTTGAGTAAAACTCACTCATATACTATGTACTAGACTGTGCGTTTCTTATATCTAAGTTTTTCACTGCAACTCACTCATATACTATGTACTACACTGTGCATTTCGTGTAATCCGGGTTTTTCAGCAAAACTCAATCATATACCATGTAGTACACTCTGCGTTTCTTATATTCTAAGTTTTTCAGTACTACACTGTGCATTTCGAATAATTCGGGTTTCTCAGTAAATTCTAAGTTTTTCAGTGCAACTCACTCATATACTATGTACTACTGTGCATTTCGTGTAATCCGGGTTTTTCAGAGCAACTCACTCATATACTATGTGCATTTCTTATATTCTATATTTTTCAGAGCAACTCACTCATATACTATGTACTACTGTGCATTTCGTGTACTACGGGTTTTTCAGTAAATTCTAAGTTTTTCAGTGCAACTCACTCATATACTATGTACTACACTGTGCGTTACTTATATTCTAAGTTTTTCAGTGCAACTCACTCACTACACTGGTGCATTTCGTGTAATCCGGGTTTTTCAGTAAATTAGAAGTTTCTCAGTGCAACTCCCTCATATACTATGTACTGCACTGTGCATTTCGGGTAATCCGGGTTTTTCAGTAAATTCTAAGTGTGTCAGTGCAACTCACTCATATACTATGTACTACACTGTGCGTTTCTTATATTCTAAGTTTTTCAGTGAAACTCACTCATATACTATGTACTACACTGTGTGTTTCTTATATTCTAAGTTTTTCAGTGCAGCTCACTCATATACTATGTACTACACTGTGCGTTTCTTATATTCTAAGTTTTTCAGTGCAAAACACTCATATACTATGTACTACACTGTGCATTTCGTGTAATCCGGGTTTTTCAGCAAAACTCAATCATATACCATGTACTACACTCTGCGTTTCTTATATTCTAAGTTTTTCAGTACTACACTGTGCATTTCGTGTAATCCGGGTTTCTCAGTAAATTCTAAGTTTTTCAGTGCAACTCACTCATATACTATGTACTACTGTGCATTTCGTGTAATCCGGGTTTTTCAGAGCAACTCACTCATATACTATGTGCATTTCTTATATTCTATATTTTTCAGAGCAACTCACTCATATACTATGTACTACTGTGCATTTCGTGTAATACGGGTTTTTCAGTAAATTCTAAGTTTTTCAGTGCAACTCACTCATATACTATGTACTACACTGTGCGTTACTTATATTCTAAGTTTTTCAGTGCAACTCACTCACTACACTGTGCATTTCGTGTAATCCGGGTTTTTCAGTAAATTAGAAGTTTCTCAGTGCAACTCCCTCATATACTATGTACTGCACTGTGCATTTCGGGTAATCCGGGTTTTTCAGTAAATTCTAAGTGTGTCAGTGCAACTCACTCATATACTATGTACTACACTGTGCGTTTCTTATATTCTAAGTTTTTCAGTGCAACTCACTCATATACTATGTACTACACTGTGTGTTTCTTATATTCTAAGTTTTTCAGTGCAGCTCACTCATATACTATGTACTACACTGTGCGTTTCTTATATTCTAAGTTTTTCAGTGCAAAACACTCATATACTATGTACTACACTGTGCATTTCGTGTAATCCGGGTTTTTCAGTAAAACTCAACTCACGAATATATTATGTACTACACTGTTCATTTCCTGTAATCCGGGTTTTTCAGTAACTTCTAGGTTTTTCAGTGCAACTCACTCATATACTATGTACTACACTGTGCATTTCGTGTAATCCGGGTTTTTCAGCAAAACTCAATCATATACAGTACTACAAATGTGCGTTTCTTATATTCTAAGTTTTTCAGCGCAACTCACTCATTTCCTATGTACTACACTGTGCATTTCGTGTAATCCGGGATTTTCAGTAAATTATAGTTTCTCAGTGCAAGTCACTCTTATTCTATGTACTATACTGTGCATTTCGTGTAATCCGGTATTTTTAGTAAAACTAACTCATATACTATGTACTACACTGTGCGTTTCTTATATTCTAAGTTTTTCAGAGCAACTCACTCATATACTATGTACTACTGTGCATTTCCTGTAATCCGGGTTTTTCAAAAATTTAAGTTTTTCAGTGTAACTCACTCATATACTATGAACTACACTGTGGATTTCGTGTAATCCGGGTTTTTCAGCAAAACTCAATCATATACCATGTACTAGACTGTGCGTTTCTTATATTCTAAGTTTTTCAGAGGTACTCACTCATATACTATGTAGTGCATTTCCTGTAATCCGGGTTTTCAAAAATTCTAAGTTTTTCAGTGTAACTCACTGATATACTATGTACTACACTGTGGATTTCGTGTAATCCGGGTTTTTCAGTAAACTATAAGTTTCCCAGTGCAACTCACTCATATACTATGAACTACACTGTGCATTTCATGTAATCCGGGTTTTTCAGTGCAACTCACTCATATACTATGAACTAGACTGTGCATTTCGTGTAATCCGGGATTTTCAGCAAAACTCACTCATATACTATGTACTACACTGTGCGTTTCTTATATTCTAAGTTTTTCAGTGAAACTCAGTCATATACTATGTACTACACTGTGCATTTCGTGTAATCCGGGTTTTTTGGTAAATTCTAAGTTTTCCACTGTAACTCACTCATATACTATGTAGATTTCGTGTAATCCGGGTTTTTGAGTAAAACTCACTCATATACTATGTACTAGACTGTGCGTTTCTTATATCTAAGTTTTTCACTGCAACTCACTCATATACTATGTACTACACTGTGCATTTCGTGTAATCCGGGTTTTTCAGCAAAACTCAGTCATATACCATGTAGTACACTCTGCGTTTCTTATATTCTAAGTTTTTCAGTACTACACTGTGCATTTCGAATAATTCGGGTTTCTCAGTAAATTCTAAGTTTTTCAGTGCAACTCACTCATATACTATGTACTACTGTGCATTTCGTGTAATCCGGGTTGTTCAGAGCAACTCACTCATATACTATGTGCATTTCTTATATTCTATATTTTTCAGAGCAACTCACTCATATACTATGTACTACTGTGCATTTCGTGTACTACGGGTTTTTCAGTAAATTCTAAGTTTTTCAGTGCAACTCACTCATATACTATGTACTACACTGTGCGTTACTTATATTCTAAGTTTTTCAGTGCAACTCACTCACTACACTGTGCATTTCGTGTAATCCGGGTTTTTCAATAAATTAGAAGTTTCTCAGTGCAACTCCCTCATATACTATGTACTGCACTGTGCATTTCGGGTAATCCGGGTTTTTCAGTAAATTCTAAGTGTGTCAGTGCAACTCACTCATATACTATGTACTACACTGTGCGTTTCTTATATTCTAAGTTTTTCAGTGCAACTCACTCATATACTATGTACTACACTGTGTGTTTCTTATATTCTAAGTTTTTCAGTGCAGCTCACTCATATACTATGTACTACACTGTGCGTTTCTTATATTCTAAGTTTTTCAGTGCAAAACACTCATATACTATGTACTACACTGTGCATTTCGTGTAATCCGGGTTTTTCAGTAAAACTCAACTCACGAATATATTATGTACTACACTGTTCATTTCCTGTAATCCGGGTTTTTCAGTAACTTCTAGGTTTTTCAGTGCAACTCACTCATATACTATGTACTACACTGTGCGTTACTTATATTCTAAGTTTTTCAGTGCAACTCACTCACTACACTGTGCATTTCGTGTAATCCAGGTTTTTCAGTAAATTAGAAGTTTCTCAGTGCAACTCCCTCATATACTATGTACTGCACTGTGCATTTCGGGTAATCCGGGTTTTTCAGTAAATTCTAAGTGTGTCAGTGCAACTCACTCATATACTATGTACTACACTGTGCGTTTCTTATATTCTAAGTTTTTCAGTGCAACTCACTCATATACTATGTACTACACTGTGTGTTTCTTATATTCTAAGTTTTTCAGTGCAGCTCACTAATATACTATGTACTACACTGTGCGTTTCTTATATTCTAAGTTTTTCAGTGCAAAACACTCATATACTATGTACTACACTGTGCATTTCGTGTAATCCGGGTTTTTCAGTAAAACTCAACTCACGAATATATTATGTACTACACTGTTCATTTCCTGTAATCCGGGTTTTTCAGTAACTTCTAGGTTTTTTCAGTGCAACTCACTCATATACTATGTACTACACTGTGCATTTCGTGTAATCCGGGTTTTTCAGCAAAACTCAATCATATACAGTACTACAAATGTGCGTTTCTTATATTCTAAGTTTTTCAGTGCAACTCACTCATTTCCTATGTACTACACTGTGCATTTCGTGTAATCCGGGATTTTCAGTAAATTATAGTTTCTCAGTGCAAGTCACTCTTATTCTATGTACTATACTGTGCATTTCGTGTAATCCGGTATTTTTAGTAAAACTAACTCATATACTATGTACTACACTGTGCGTTTCTTATATTCTAAGTTTTTCAGAGCAACTCACTCATATACTATGTACTACTGTGCATTTCCTGTAATCCGGGTTTTTCAAAAATTTAAGTTTTTCAGTGTAACTCACTCATATACTATGAACTACACTGTGGATTTCGTGTAATCCGGGTTTTTCAGCAAAACTCAATCATATACCATGTACTAGACTGTGCGTTTCTTATATTCTAAGTTTTTCAGAGCTACTCACTCATATACTATGTACTACTGTGCATTTCCTGTAATCCGGGTTTTTCAAAAATTCTAAGTTTTTCAGTGTAACTCACTGATATACTATGTACTACACTGTGGATTTCGTGTAATCCGGGTTTTTCAGTAAATTATAAGTTTCCCAGTGCAACTCACTCATATACTATGAACTACACTGTGCATTTCATGTAATCCGGGTTTTTCAGTGCAACTCACTCATATACTATGAACTAGACTGTGCATTTCGTGTAATCCGGGATTTTCAGCAAAACTCACTCATATACTATGTACTACACTGTGCGTTTCTTATATTCTAAGTTTTTCAGTGAAACTCAGTCATATACTATGTACTACACTGTGCATTTCGTGTAATCCGGGTTTTTTGGTAAATTCTAAGTTTTCCACTGTAACTCACTCATATACTATGTAGATTTCGTGTAATCCGGGTTTTTGAGTAAAACTCACTCATATACTATGTACTAGACTGTGCGTTTCTTATATCTAAGTTTTTCACTGCAACTCACTCATATACTATGTACTACACTGTGCATTTCGTGTAATCCGGGTTTTTCAGCAAAACTCAATCATATACCATGTAGTACACTCTGCGTTTCTTATATTCTAAGTTTTTCAGTACTACACTGTGCATTTCGAATAATTCGGGTTTCTCAGTAAATTCTAAGTTTTTCAGTGCAACTCACTCATATACTATGTACTACTGTGCATTTCGTGTAATCCGGGTTTTTCAGAGCAACTCACTCATATACTATGTGCATTTCTTATATTCTATATTTTTCAGAGCAACTCACTCATATACTATGTACTACTGTGCATTTCGTGTACTACGGGTTTTTCAGTAAATTCTAAGTTTTTCAGTGCAACTCACTCATATACTATGTACTACACTGTGCGTTACTTATATTCTAAGTTTTTCAGTGCAACTCACTCACTACACTGTGCATTTCGTGTAATCCGGGTTTTTCAGTAAATTAGAAGTTTCTCAGTGCAACTCCCTCATATACTATGTACTGCACTGTGCATTTCGGGTAATCCGGGTTTTTCAGTAAATTCTAAGTGTGTCAGTGCAACTCACTCATATACTATGTACTACACTGTGCGTTTCTTATATTCTAAGTTTTTCAGTGAAACTCACTCATATACTATGTACTACACTGTGTGTTTCTTATATTCTAAGTTTTTCAGTGCAGCTCACTCATATACTATGTACTACACTGTGCGTTTCTTATATTCTAAGTTTTTCAGTGCAAAACACTCATATACTATGTACTACACTGTGCATTTCGTGTAATCCGGGTTTTTCAGCAAAACTCAATCATATACCATGTACTACACTCTGCGTTTCTTATATTCTAAGTTTTTCAGTACTACACTGTGCATTTCGTGTAATCCGGGTTTCTCAGTAAATTCTAAGTTTTTCAGTGCAACTCACTCATATACTATGTACTACTGTGCATTTCGTGTAATCCGGGTTTTTCAGAGCAACTCACTCATATACTATGTGCATTTCTTATATTCTATATTTTTCAGAGCAACTCACTCATATACTATGTACTACTGTGCATTTCGTGTAATACGGGTTTTTCAGTAAATTCTAAGTTTTTCAGTGCAACTCACTCATATACTATGTACTACACTGTGCGTTACTTATATTCTAAGTTTTTCAGTGCAACTCACTCACTACACTGTGCATTTCGTGTAATCCGGGTTTTTCAGTAAATTAGAAGTTTCTCAGTGCAACTCCCTCATATACTATGTACTGCACTGTGCATTTCGGGTAATCCGGGTTTTTCAGTAAATTCTAAGTGTGTCAGTGCAACTCACTCATATACTATGTACTACACTGTGCGTTTCTTATATTCTAAGTTTTTCAGTGCAACTCACTCATATACTATGTACTACACTGTGTGTTTCTTATATTCGAAGTTTTTCAGTGCAGCTCACTAATATACTATGTACTACACTGTGCGTTTCTTATATTCTAAGTTTTTCAGTGCAAAACACTCATATACTATGTACTACACTGTGCATTTCGTGTAATCCGGGTTTTTCAGTAAAACTCAACTCACGAATATATTATGTACTACACTGTTCATTTCCTGTAATCCGGGTTTTTCAGTAACTTCTAGGTTTTTCAGTGCAACTCACTCATATACTATGTACTACACTGTGCATTTCGTGTAATCCGGGTTTTTCAGCAAAACTCAATCATATACAGTACTACAAATGTGCGTTTCTTATATTCTAAGTTTTTCAGCGCAACTCACTCATTTCCTATGTACTACACTGTGCATTTCGTGTAATCCGGGATTTTCAGTAAATTATAGTTTCTCAGTGCAAGTCACTCTTATTCTATGTACTATACTGTGCATTTCGTGTAATCCGGTATTTTTAGTAAAACTAACTCATATACTATGTACTACACTGTGCGTTTCTTATATTCTAAGTTTTTCAGAGCAACTCACTCATATACTATGTACTACTGTGCATTTCCTGTAATCCGGGTTTTTCAAAAATTTAAGTTTTTCAGTGTAACTCATTCATATACTATGAACTACACTGTGGATTTCGTGTAATCCGGGTTTTTCAGCAAAACTCAATCATATACCATGTACTAGACTGTGCGTTTCTTATATTCTAAGTTTTTCAGAGCTACTCACTCATATACTATGTACTACTGTGCATTTCCTGTAATCCGGGTTTTTCAAAAATTCTAAGTTTTTCAGTGTAACTCACTGATATACTATGTACTACACTGTGGATTTCGTGTAATCCGGGTTTTTCAGTAAATTATAAGTTTCCCAGTGCAACTCACTCATATACTATGAACTACACTGTGCATTTCATGTAATACGGGTTTTTCAGTGCAACTCACTCATATACTATGAATTAGACTGTGCATTTCGTGTAATCCGGGATTTTCAGCAAAACTCACTCATATACTATGTACTACACTGTGCGTTTCTTATATTCTAAGTTTTTCAGTGAAACTCAGTCATATACTATGTACTACACTGTGCATTTCGTGTAATCCGGGTTTTTTGGTAAATTCTAAGTTTTCCACTGTAACTCACTCATATACTATGTAGATTTCGTGTAATCCGGGTTTTTGAGTAAAACTCACTCATATACTATGTACTAGACTGTGCGTTTCTTATATCTAAGTTTTTCACTGCAACTCACTCATATACTATGTACTACACTGTGCATTTCGTGTAATCCGGGTTTTTCAGTGCAACTCACTCATATACTATGAACTAGACTGTGCATTTCGTGTAATCCGGGATTTTCAGCAAAACTCACTCATATACTATGTACTACACTGTGCGTTTCTTATATTCTAAGTTTTTCAGTGAAACTCAGTCATATACTATGTACTACACTGTGCATTTCGTGTAATCCGGGTTTTTTGGTAAATTCTAAGTTTTCCACTGTAACTCACTCATATACTATGTAGATTTCGTGTAATCCGGGTTTTTGAGTAAAACTCACTCATATACTATGTACTAGAATGTGCGTTTCTTATATCTAAGTTTTTCACTGCAACTCACTCATATACTATGTACTACACTGTGCATTTCGTGTAATCCGGGTTTTTCAGCAAAACTCAGTCATATACCATGTAGTACACTCTGCGTTTCTTATATTCTAAGTTTTTTAGTACTACACTGTGCATTTCGAATAATTCGGGTTTCTCAGTAAATTCTAAGTTTTTCAGTGCAACTCACTCATATACTATGTACTACTGTGCATTTCGTGTAATCCGGGTTTTTCAGAGCAACTCACTCATATACTATGTGCATTTCTTATATTCTATATTTTTCAGAGCAACTCACTCATATACTATGTACTACTGTGCATTTCGTGTACTACGGGTTTTTCAGTAAATTCTAAGTTTTTCAGTGCAACTCACTCATATACTATGTACTACACTGTGCGTTACTTATATTCTAAGTTTTTCAGTGCAACTCACTCACTACACTGTGCATTTCGTGTAATCCGGGTTTTTCAGTAAATTAGAAGTTTCTCAGTGCAACTCCCTCATATACTATGTACTGCACTGTGCATTTCGGGTAATCCGGGTTTTTCAGTAAATTCTAAGTGTGTCAGTGCAACTCACTCATATACTATGTACTACACTGTGCGTTTCTTATATTCTAAGTTTTTCAGTGCAACTCACTCATATACTATGTACTACACTGTGTGTTTCTTATATTCTAAGTTTTTCAGTGCAGCTCACTCATATACTATGTACTACACTGTGCGTTTCTTATATTCTAAGTTTTTCAGTGCAAAACACTCATATACTATGTACTACACTGTGCATTTCGTGTAATCCGGGTTTTTCAGCAAAACTCAATCATATACCATGTACTACACTCTGCGTTTCTTATATTCTAAGTTTTTCAGTACTACACTGTGCATTTCGTGTAATCCGGGTTTCTCAGTAAATTCTAAGTTTTTCAGTGCAACTCACTCATATACTATGTACTACTGTGCATTTTGTGTAATCCGGGTTTTTCAGAGCAACTCACTCATATACTATGTGCATTTCTTATATTCTATATTTTTCAGAGCAACTCACTCATATACTATGTACTACTGTGCATTTCGTGTAATACGGGTTTTTCAGTAAATTCTAAGTTTTTCAGTGCAACTCACTCATATACTATGTACTACACTGTGCGTTACTTATATTCTAAGTTTTTCAGTGCAACTCACTCACTACACTGTGCATTTCGTGTAATCCGGGTTTTTCAGTAAATTAGAAGTTTCTCAGTGCAACTCCCTCATATACTATGTACTGCACTGTGCATTTCGGGTAATCCGGGTTTTTCAGTAAATTCTAAGTGTTTCAGTGCAACTCACTCATATACTATGTACTACACTGTGCGTTTCTTATATTCTAAGTTTTTCAGTGCAACTCACTCATATACTATGTACTACACTGTGTGTTTCTTATATTCTAAGTTTTTCAGTGCAGCTCACTAATATACTATGTACTACACTGTGCGTTTCTTATATTCTAAGTTTTTCAGTGCAAAACACTCATATACTATGTACTACACTGTGCATTTCGTGTAATCCGGGTTTTTCAGTAAAACTCAACTCACGAATATATTATGTACTACACTGTTCATTTCCTGTAATCCGGGTTTTTCAGTAACTTCTAGGTTTTTCAGTGCAACTCACTCATATACTATGTACTACACTGTGCATTTCGTGTAATCCGGGTTTTTCAGCAAAACTCAATCATATACAGTACTACAAATGTGCGTTTCTTATATTCTAAGTTTTTCAGCGCAACTCACTCATTTCCTATGTACTACACTGTGCATTTCGTGTAATCCGGGATTTTCAGTAAATTATAGTTTCTCAGTGCAAGTCACTCTTATTCTATGTACTATACTGTGCATTTCGTGTAATCCGGTATTTTTAGTAAAACTAACTCATATACTATGTACTACACTGTGCGTTTCTTATATTCTAAGTTTTTCAGAGCAACTCACTCATATACTATGTACTACTGTGCATTTCCTGTAATCCGGGTTTTTCAAAAATTTAAGTTTTTCAGTGTAACTCACTCATATACTATGAACTACACTGTGGATTTCGTGTAATCCGGGTTTTTCAGCAAAACTCAATCATATACCATGTACTAGACTGTGCGTTTCTTATATTCTAAGTTTTTCAGAGCTACTCACTCATATACTATGTAGTGCATTTCCTGTAATCCGGGTTTTTCAAAAATTCTAAGTTTTTCAGTGTAACTCACTGATATACTATGTACTACACTGTGGATTTCGTGTAATCCGGGTTTTTCAGTAAACTATAAGTTTCCCAGTGCAACTCACTCATATACTATGAACTACACTGTGCATTTCATGTAATCCGGGTTTTTCAGTGCAACTCACTCATATACTATGAACTAGACTGTGCATTTCGTGTAATCCGGGATTTTCAGCAAAACTCACTCATATACTATGTACTACACTGTGCGTTTCTTATATTCTAAGTTTTTCAGTGAAACTCAGTCATATACTATGTACTACACTGTGCATTTCGTGTAATCCGGGTTTTTTGGTAAATTCTAAGTTTTCCACTGTAACTCACTCATATACTATGTAGATTTCGTGTAATCCGGGTTTTTGAGTAAAACTCACTCATATACTATGTACTAGACTGTGCGTTTCTTATATCTAAGTTTTTCACTGCAACTCACTCATATACTATGTACTACACTGTGCATTTCGTGTAATCCGGGTTTTTCAGCAAAACTCAATCATATACCATGTAGTACACTCTGCGTTTCTTATATTCTAAGTTTTTCAGTACTACACTGTGCATTTCGAATAATTCGGGTTTCTCAGTAAATTCTAAGTTTTTCAGTGCAACTCACTCATATACTATGTACTACTGTGCATTTCGTGTAATCCGGGTTTTTCAGAGCAACTCACTCATATACTATGTGCATTTCTTATATTCTATATTTTTCAGAGCAACTCACTCATATACTATGTACTACTGTGCATTTCGTGTACTACGGGTTTTTCAGTAAATTCTAAGTTTCTCAGTGCAACTCACTCATATACTATGTACTACACTGTGCGTTACTTATATTCTAAGTTTTTCAGTGCAACTCACTCACTACACTGTGCATTTCGTGTAATCCGGGTTTTTCAGTAAATTAGAAGTTTCTCAGTGCAACTCCCTCATATACTATGTACTGCACTGTGCATTTCGGGTAATCCGGGTTTTTCAGTAAATTCTAAGTGTGTCAGTGCAACTCACTCATATACTATGTACTACACTGTGCGTTTCTTATATTCAAAGTTTTTCAGTGCAACTCACTCATATACTATGTACTACACTGTGTGTTTCTTATATTCTAAGTTTTTCAGTGCAGCTCACTCATATACTATGTACTACACTGTGCGTTTCTTATATTCTAAGTTTTTCAGTGCAAAACACTCATATACTATGTACTACACTGTGCATTTCGTGTAATCCGGGTTTTTCAGCAAAACTCAATCATATACCATGTACTACACTCTGCGTTTCTTATATTCTAAGTTTTTCAGTACTACACTGTGCATTTCGTGTAATCCGGGTTTCTCAGTAAATTCTAAGTTTTTCAGTGCAACTCACTCATATACTATGTACTACTGTGCATTTTGTGTAATCCGGGTTTTTCAGAGCAACTCACTCATATACTATGTGCATTTCTTATATTCTATATTTTTCAGAGCAACTCACTCATATACTATGTACTACTGTGCATTTCGTGTAATACGGGTTTTTCAGTAAATTCTAAGTTTTTCAGTGCAACTCACTCATATACTATGTACTACACTGTGCGTTACTTATATTCTAAGTTTTTCAGTGCAACTCACTCACTACACTGTGCATTTCGTGTAATCCGGGTTTTTCAGTAAATTAGAAGTTTCTCAGTGCAACTCCCTCATATACTATGTACTGCACTGTGCATTTCGGGTAATCCGGGTTTTTCAGTAAATTCTAAGTGTTTCAGTGCAACTCACTCATATACTATGTACTACACTGTGCGTTTCTTATATTCTAAGTTTTTCAGTGCAACTCACTCATATACTATGTACTACACTGTGTGTTTCTTATATTCTAAGTTTTTCAGTGCAGCTCACTAATATACTATGTACTACACTGTGCGTTTCTTATATTCTAAGTTTTTCAGTGCAAAACACTCATATACTATGTACTACACTGTGCATTTCGTGTAATCCGGGTTTTTCAGTAAAACTCAACTCACGAATATATTATGTACTACACTGTTCATTTCCTGTAATCCGGGTTTTTCAGTAACTTCTAGGTTTTTCAGTGCAACTCACTCATATACTATGTACTACACTGTGCATTTCGTGTAATCCGGGTTTTTCAGCAAAACTCAATCATATACAGTACTACAAATGTGCGTTTCTTATATTCTAAGTTTTTCAGCGCAACTCACTCATTTCCTATGTACTACACTGTGCATTTCGTGTAATCCGGGATTTTCAGTAAATTATAGTTTCTCAGTGCAAGTCACTCTTATTCTATGTACTATACTGTGCATTTCGTGTAATCCGGTATTTTTAGTAAAACTAACTCATATACTATGTACTACACTGTGCGTTTCTTATATTCTAAGTTTTTCAGAGCAACTCACTCATATACTATGTACTACTGTGCATTTCCTGTAATCCGGGTTTTTCAAAAATTTAAGTTTTTCAGTGTAACTCACTCATATACTATGAACTACACTGTGGATTTCGTGTAATCCGGGTTTTTCAGCAAAACTCAATCATATACCATGTACTAGACTGTGCGTTTCTTATATTCTAAGTTTTTCAGAGCTACTCACTCATATACTATGTAGTGCATTTCCTGTAATCCGGGTTTTTCAAAAATTCTAAGTTTTTCAGTGTAACTCACTGATATACTATGTACTACACTGTGGATTTCGTGTAATCCGGGTTTTTCAGTAAACTATAAGTTTCCCAGTGCAACTCACTCATATACTATGAACTACACTGTGCATTTCATGTAATCCGGGTTTTTCAGTGCAACTCACTCATATACTATGAACTAGACTGTGCATTTCGTGTAATCCGGGATTTTCAGCAAAACTCACTCATATACTATGTACTACACTGTGCGTTTCTTATATTCTAAGTTTTTCAGTGAAACTCAGTCATATACTATGTACTACACTGTGCATTTCGTGTAATCCGGGTTTTTTGGTAAATTCTAAGTTTTCCACTGTAACTCACTCATATACTATGTAGATTTCGTGTAATCCGGGTTTTTGAGTAAAACTCACTCATATACTATGTACTAGACTGTGCGTTTCTTATATCTAAGTTTTTCACTGCAACTCACTCATATACTATGTACTACACTGTGCATTTCGTGTAATCCGGGTTTTTCAGCAAAACTCAATCATATACCATGTAGTACACTCTGCGTTTCTTATATTCTAAGTTTTTCAGTACTACACTGTGCATTTCGAATAATTCGGGTTTCTCAGTAAATTCTAAGTTTTTCAGTGCAACTCACTCATATACTATGTACTACTGTGCATTTCGTGTAATCCGGGTTTTTCAGAGCAACTCACTCATATACTATGTGCATTTCTTATATTCTATATTTTTCAGAGCAACTCACTCATATACTATGTACTACTGTGCATTTCGTGTACTACGGGTTTTTCAGTAAATTCTAAGTTTTTCAGTGCAACTCACTCATATACTATGTACTACACTGTGCGTTACTTATATTCTAAGTTTTTCAGTGCAACTCACTCACTACACTGTGCATTTCGTGTAATCCGGGTTTTTCAGTAAATTAGAAGTTTCTCAGTGCAACTCCCTCATATACTATGTACTGCACTGTGCATTTCGGGTAATCCGGGTTTTTCAGTAAATTCTAAGTGTGTCAGTGCAACTCACTCATATACTATGTACTACACTGTGCGTTTCTTATATTCTAAGTTTTTCAGTGCAACTCACTCATATACTATGTACTACACTGTGTGTTTCTTATATTCTAAGTTTTTCAGTGCAGCTCACTCATATACTATGTACTACACTGTGCGTTTCTTATATTCTAAGTTTTTCAGTGCAAAACACTCATATACTATGTACTACACTGTGCATTTCGTGTAATCCGGGTTTTTCAGCAAAACTCAATCATATACCATGTAGTACACTCTGCGTTTCTTATATTCTAAGTTTTTCAATACTACACTGTGCATTTCGTGTAATCCGGGTTTTTCAGCAAAACTCAATCATATACCATGTACTACACTCTGCGTTTCTTATATTCTAAGTTTTTCAGTACTACACTGTGCATTTCGTGTAATCCGGGTTTCTCAGTAAATTCTAAGTTTTTCAGTGCAACTCACTCATATACTATGTACTACTGTGCATTTCGTGTAATCCGGGTTGTTCAGAGCAACTCACTCATATACTATGTGCATTTCTTATATTCTATATTTTTCAGAGCAACTCACTCATATACTATGTACTACTGTGCATTTCGTGTAATACGGGTTTTTCAGTAAATTCTAAGTTTTTCAGTGCAACTCACTCATATACTATGTACTACACTGTGCGTTACTTATATTCTAAGTTTTTCAGTGCAACTCACTCACTACACTGTGCATTTCGTGTAATCCGGGTTTTTCAGTAAATTAGAAGTTTCTCAGTGCAACTCCCTCATATACTATGTACTGCACTGTGCATTTCGGGTAATCCGGGTTTTTCAGTAAATTCTAAGTGTGTCAGTGCAACTCACTCATATACTATGTACTACACTGTGCGTTTCTTATATTCTAAGTTTTTCAGTGCAACTCACTCATATACTATGTACTACACTGTGTGTTTCTTATATTCTAAGTTTTTCAGTGCAGCTCACTAATATACTATGTACTACACTGTGCGTTTCTTATATTCTAAGTTTTTCAGTGCAAAACACTCATATACTATGTACTACACTGTGCATTTCGTGTAATCCGGGTTTTTCAGTAAAACTCAACTCACGAATATATTATGTACTACACTGTTCATTTCCTGTAATCCGGGTTTTTCAGTAACTTCTAGGTTTTTCAGTGCAACTCACTCATATACTATGTACTACACTGTGCATTTCGTGTAATCCGGGTTTTTCAGCAAAACTCAATCATATACAGTACTACAAATGTGCGTTTCTTATATTCTAAGTTTTTCAGCGCAACTCACTCATTTCCTATGTACTACACTGTGCATTTCGTGTAATCCGGGATTTTCAGTAAATTATAGTTTCTCAGTGCAAGTCACTCTTATTCTATGTACTATACTGTGCATTTCGTGTAATCCGGTATTTTTAGTAAAACTAACTCATATACTATGTACTACACTGTGCGTTTCTTATATTCTAAGTTTTTCAGAGCAACTCACTCATATACTATGTACTACTGTGCATTTCCTGTAATCCGGGTTTTTCAAAAATTTAAGTTTTTCAGTGTAACTCACTCATATACTATGAACTACACTGTGGATTTCGTGTAATCCGGGTTTTTCAGCAAAACTCAATCATATACCATGTACTAGACTGTGCGTTTCTTATATTCTAAGTTTTTCAGAGCTACTCACTCATATACTATGTAGTGCATTTCCTGTAATCCGGGTTTTTCAAAAATTCTAAGTTTTTCAGTGTAACTCACTGATATACTATGTACTACACTGTGGATTTCGTGTAATCCGGGTTTTTCAGTAAACTCAATCATATACCATGTACTAGACTGTGCGTTTCTTATATTCTAAGTTTTTCAGAGCAACTCACTCATATACTATGTACTACTGTGCATTTCCTGTAATCCGGGTTTTTCAAAAATTCTAAGTTTTTCAGTGTAACTCACTGATATACTATGTACTACACTGTGCATTTCGTGTAATCCAGGTTTTTCAGCAAAACTCAATCATATACAGTACTACAAATGTGCGTTTCTTATATTCTAAGTTTTTCAGTGCAACTCACTCATTTCCTATGTACTACACTGTGCATTTCGTGTAATCCGGGATTTTCAGTAAATTATAGTTTCTCAGTGCAAGTCACTCTTATTCTATGTACTACACTGTGCATTTCGTGTAATCCGGTATTTTTAGTAAAACTAACTCATATACTATGTACTACACTGTGCGTTTCTTATATTCTAAGTTTTTCAGAGCCACTCACTCATATACTATGTACTACTGTGCATTTCCTGTAATCCGGGTTTTTCAAATATTCTAAGTTTTTCAGTGTAACTCACTCATATACTATGAACTACACTGTGAATTTCGTGTAATCCGGGTTTTTCAGTAAACTCAATCATATACCATGTACTAGACTGTGCGTTTCTTATATTCTAAGTTTTTCAGAGCAACTCACTCATATACTATGTACTACTGTGCATTTCCTGTAATCCGGGTTTTTCAAAAATTCTAAGTTTTTCAGTGTAACTCACTGATATACTATGTACTACACTGTGGATTTCATGTAATCCGGGTTTTTCAGTAAATTATAAGTTTCCCAGTGCAACTCACTCATATACTATGAACTACACTGTGCATTTCATGTAATCCGGGTTTTTCAGTGCAACTCACTCATATACTATGAACTAGACTGTGCATTTCGTGTAATCCGGGATTTTCAGCAAAACTCACTCATATACTATGTACTACACTGTGCGTTTCTTATATTCTAAGTTTTTCAGTGAAACTCAGTCATATACTATGTACTACACTGTGCATTTCGTGTAATCCGGGTTTTTTGGTAAATTCTAAGTTTTCCACTGTAACTCACTCATATACTATGTAGATTTCGTGTAATCCGGGTTTTTGAGTAAAACTCACTCATATACTATGTACTAGACTGTGCGTTTCTTATATCTAAGTTTTTCACTGCAACTCACTCATATACTATGTACTACACTGTGCATTTCGTGTAATCCGGGTTTTTCAGCAAAACTCAATCATATACCATGTAGTACACTCTGCGTTTCTTATATTCTAAGTTTTTCAGTACTACACTGTGCATTTCGAATAATTCGGGTTTCTCAGTAAATTCTAAGTTTTTCAGTGCAACTCACTCATATACTATGTACTACTGTGCATTTCGTGTAATCCGGGTTTTTCAGAGCAACTCACTCATATACTATGTGCATTTCTTATATTCTATATTTTTCAGAGCAACTCACTCATATACTATGTACTACTGTGCATTTCGTGTACTACGGGTTTTTCAGTAAATTCTAAGTTTTTCAGTGCAACTCACTCATATACTATGTACTACACTGTGCGTTACTTATATTCTAAGTTTTTCAGTGCAACTCACTCACTACACTGTGCATTTCGTGTAATCCGGGTTTTTCAGTAAATTAGAAGTTTCTCAGTGCAACTCCCTCATATACTATGTACTGCACTGTGCATTTCGGGTAATCCGGGTTTTTCAGTAAATTCTAAGTGTGTCAGTGCAACTCACTCATATACTATGTACTACACTGTGCGTTTCTTATATTCTAAGTTTTTCAGTGAAACTCACTCATATACTATGTACTACACTGTGTGTTTCTTATATTCTAAGTTTTTCAGTGCAGCTCACTCATATACTATGTACTACACTGTGCGTTTCTTATATTCTAAGTTTTTCAGTGCAAAACACTCATATACTATGTACTACACTGTGCATTTCGTGTAATCCGGGTTTTTCAGCAAAACTCAATCATATACCATGTACTACACTCTGCGTTTCTTATATTCTAAGTTTTTCAGTACTACACTGTGCATTTCGTGTAATCCGGGTTTCTCAGTAAATTCTAAGTTTTTCAGTGCAACTCACTCATATACTATGTACTACTGTGCATTTCGTGTAATCCGGGTTTTTCAGAGCAACTCACTCATATACTATGTGCATTTCTTATATTCTATATTTTTCAGAGCAACTCACTCATATACTATGTACTACTGTGCATTTCGTGTAATACGGGTTTTTCAGTAAATTCTAAGTTTTTCAGTGCAACTCACTCATATACTATGTACTACACTGTGCGTTACTTATATTCTAAGTTTTTCAGTGCAACTCACTCACTACACTGTGCATTTCGTGTAATCCGGGTTTTTCAGTAAATTAGAAGTTTCTCAGTGCAACTCCCTCATATACTATGTACTGCACTGTGCATTTCGGGTAATCCGGGTTTTTCAGTAAATTCTAAGTGTTTCAGTGCAACTCACTCATATACTATGTACTACACTGTGCGTTTCTTATATTCTAAGTTTTTCAGTGCAACTCACTCATATACTATGTACTACACTGTGTGTTTCTTATATTCTAAGTTTTTCAGTGCAGCTCACTAATATACTATGTACTACACTGTGCGTTTCTTATATTCTAAGTTTTTCAGTGCAAAACACTCATATACTATGTACTACACTGTGCATTTCGTGTAATCCGGGTTTTTCAGTAAAACTCAACTCACGAATATATTATGTACTACACTGTTCATTTCCTGTAATCCGGGTTTTTCAGTAACTTCTAGGTTTTTCAGTGCAACTCACTCATATACTATGTACTACACTGTGCATTTCGTGTAATCCGGGTTTTTCAGCAAAACTCAATCATATACAGTACTACAAATGTGCGTTTCTTATATTCTAAGTTTTTCAGTGCAACTCACTCATTTCCTATGTACTACACTGTGCATTTCGTGTAATCCGGGATTTTCAGTAAATTATAGTTTCTCAGTGCAAGTCACTCTTATTCTATGTACTATACTGTGCATTTCGTGTAATCCGGTATTTTTAGTAAAACTAACTCATATACTATGTACTACACTGTGCGTTTCTTATATTCTAAGTTTTTCAGAGCAACTCACTCATATACTATGTACTACTGTGCATTTCCTGTAATCCGGGTTTTTCAAAAATTTAAGTTTTTCAGTGTAACTCACTCATATACTATGAACTACACTGTGGATTTCGTGTAATCCGGGTTTTTCAGCAAAACTCAATCATATACCATGTACTAGACTGTGCGTTTCTTATATTCTAAGTTTTTCAGAGCTACTCACTCATATACTATGTAGTGCATTTCCTGTAATCCGGGTTTTTCAAAAATTCTAAGTTTTTCAGTGTAACTCACTGATATACTATGTACTACACTGTGGATTTCGTGTAATCCGGGTTTTTCAGTAAATTATAAGTTTCCCAGTGCAACTCACTCATATACTATGAACTACACTGTGCATTTCATGTAATCCGGGTTTTTCAGTGCAACTCACTCATATACTATGAACTAGACTGTGCATTTCGTGTAATCCGGGATTTTCAGCAAAACTCACTCATATACTATGTACTACACTGTGCGTTTCTTATATTCTAAGTTTTTCAGTGAAACTCAGTCATATACTATGTACTACACTGTGCATTTCGTGTAATCCGGGTTTTTTGGTAAATTCTAAGTTTTCCACTGTAACTCACTCATATACTATGTAGATTTCGTGTAATCCGGGTTTTTGAGTAAAACTCACTCATATACTATGTACTAGACTGTGCGTTTCTTATATCTAAGTTTTTCACTGCAACTCACTCATATACTGTGTACTACACTGTGCATTTCGTGTAATCCGGGTTTTTCAGCAAAACTCAATCATATACCATGTAGTACACTCTGCGTTTCTTATATTCTAAGTTTTTCAGTACTACACTGTGCATTTCGTGTAATCCGGGTTTCTCAGTAAATTCTAAGTTTTTCAGTGCAACTCACTCATATACTATGTACTACTGTGCATTTCGTGTAATCCGGGTTTTTCAGAGCAACTCACTCATATACTATGTGCATTTCTTATATTCTATATTTTTCAGAGCAACTCACTCATATACTATGTACTACTGTGCATTTCGTGTACTACGGGTTTTTCAGTAAATTCTAAGTTTTTCAGTGCAACTCACTCATATACTATGTACTACACTGTGCGTTACTTATATTCTAAGTTTTTCAGTGCAACTCACTCACTACACTGTGCATTTCGTGTAATCCGGGTTTTTCAGTAAATTAGAAGTTTCTCAGTGCAACTCCCTCATATACTATGTACTGCACTGTGCATTTCGGGTAATCCGGGTTTTTCAGTAAATTCTAAGTGTGTCAGTGCAACTCACTCATATACTATGTACTACACTGTGCGTTTCTTATATTCTAAGTTTTTCAGTGCAACTCACTCATATACTATGTACTACACTGTGTGTTTCTTATATTCTAAGTTTTTCAGTGCAGCTCACTCATATACTATGTACTACACTGTGCGTTTCTTATATTCTAAGTTTTTCAGTGCAACTCACTCATATACTATGTACTACACTGTGCATTTCGTGTAATCCGGGTTTTTCAGCAAAACTCAATCATATACCATGTACTACACTCTGCGTTTCTTATATTCTAAGTTTTTCAGTACTACACTGTGCATTTCGTGTAATCCGGGTTTCTCAGTAAATTCTAAGTTTTTCAGTGCAACTCACTCATATACTATGTACTACTGTGCATTTCGTGTAATCCGGGTTTTTCAGAGCAACTCACTCATATACTATGTGCATTTCTTATATTCTATATTTTTCAGAGCAACTCACTCATATACTATGTACTACTGTGCATTTCGTGTAATACGGGTTTTTCAGTAAATTCTAAGTTTTTCAGTGCAACTCACTCATATACTATGTACTACACTGTGCGTTACTTATATTCTAAGTTTTTCAGTGCAACTCACTCACTACACTGTGCATTTCGTGTAATCCGGGTTTTTCAGTAAATTAGAAGTTTCTCAGTGCAACTCCCTCATATACTATGTACTGCACTGTGCATTTCGGGTAATCCGGGTTTTTCAGTAAATTCTAAGTGTTTCAGTGCAACTCACTCATATACTATGTACTACACTGTGCGTTTCTTATATTCTAAGTTTTTCAGTGCAACTCACTCATATACTATGTACTACACTGTGTGTTTCTTATATTCTAAGTTTTTCAGTGCAGCTCACTAATATACTATGTACTACACTGTGCGTTTCTTATATTCTAAGTTTTTCAGTGCAAAACACTCATATACTATGTACTACACTGTGCATTTCGTGTAATCCGGGTTTTTCAGTAAAACTCAACTCACGAATATATTATGTACTACACTGTTCATTTCCTGTAATCCGGGTTTTTCAGTAACTTCTAGGTTTTTCAGTGCAACTCACTCATATACTATGTACTACACTGTGCATTTCGTGTAATCCGGGTTTTTCAGCAAAACTCAATCATATACAGTACTACAAATGTGCGTTTCTTATATTCTAAGTTTTTCAGCGCAACTCACTCATTTCCTATGTACTACACTGTGCATTTCGTGTAATCCGGGATTTTCAGTAAATTATAGTTTCTCAGTGCAAGTCACTCTTATTCTATGTACTATACTGTGCATTTCGTGTAATCCGGTATTTTTAGTAAAACTAACTCATATACTATGTACTACACTGTGCGTTTCTTATATTCTAAGTTTTTCAGAGCAACTCACTCATATACTATGTACTACTGTGCATTTCCTGTAATCCGGGTTTTTCAAAAATTTAAGTTTTTCAGTGTAACTCACTCATATACTATGAACTACACTGTGGATTTCGTGTAATCCGGGTTTTTCAGCAAAACTCAATCATATACCATGTACTAGACTGTGCGTTTCTTATATTCTAAGTTTTTCAGAGCTACTCACTCATATACTATGTAGTGCATTTCCTGTAATCCGGGTTTTTCAAAAATTCTAAGTTTTTCAGTGTAACTCACTGATATACTATGTACTACACTGTGGATTTCGTGTAATCCGGGTTTTTCAGTAAATTATAAGTTTCCCAGTGCAACTCACTCATATACTATGAACTACACTGTGCATTTCATGTAATCCGGGTTTTTCAGTGCAACTCACTCATATACTATGAACTAGACTGTGCATTTCGTGTAATCCGGGATTTTCAGCAAAACTCACTCATATACTATGTACTACACTGTGCGTTTCTTATATTCTAAGTTTTTCAGTGAAACTCAGTCATATACTATGTACTACACTGTGCATTTCGTGTAATCCGGGTTTTTTGGTAAATTCTAAGTTTTCCACTGTAACTCACTCATATACTATGTAGATTTCGTGTAATCCGGGTTTTTGAGTAAAACTCACTCATATACTATGTACTAGACTGTGCGTTTCTTATATCTAAGTTTTTCACTGCAACTCACTCATATACTATGTACTACACTGTGCATTTCGTGTAATCCGGGTTTTTCAGCAAAACTCAATCATATACCATGTAGTACACTCTGCGTTTCTTATATTCTAAGTTTTTCAGTACTACACTGTGCATTTCGTGTAATCCGGGTTTCTCAGTAAATTCTAAGTTTTTCAGTGCAACTCACTCATATACTATGTACTACTGTGCATTTCGTGTAATCCGGGTTTTTCAGAGCAACTCACTCATATACTATGTGCATTTCTTATATTCTATATTTTTCAGAGCAACTCACTCATATACTATGTACTACTGTGCATTTCGTGTACTACGGGTTTTTCAGTAAATTCTAAGTTTTTCAGTGCAACTCACTCATATACTATGTACTACACTGTGCGTTACTTATATTCTAAGTTTTTCAGTGCAACTCACTCACTACACTGTGCATTTCGTGTAATCCGGGTTTTTCAGTAAATTAGAAGTTTCTCAGTGCAACTCCCTCATATACTATGTACTGCACTGTGCATTTCGGGTAATCCGGGTTTTTCAGTAAATTCTAAGTGTGTCAGTGCAACTCACTCATATACTATGTACTACACTGTGCGTTTCTTATATTCTAAGTTTTTCAGTGCAACTCACTCATATACTATGTACTACACTGTGTGTTTCTTATATTCTAAGTTTTTCAGTGCAGCTCACTCATATACTATGTACTACACTGTGCGTTTCTTATATTCTAAGTTTTTCAGTGCAAAACACTCATATACTATGTACTACACTGTGCATTTCGTGTAATCCGGGTTTTTCAGTAAAACTCAACTCACGAATATATTATGTACTACACTGTTCATTTCCTGTAATCCGGGTTTTTCAGTAACTTCTAGGTTTTTCAGTGCAACTCACTCATATACTATGTACTACACTGTGCATTTCGTGTAATCCAGGTTTTTCAGCAAAACTCAATCATATACAGTACTACAAATGTGCGTTTCTTATATTCTAAGTTTTTCAGTGCAACTCACTCATTTCCTATGTACTACACTGTGCATTTCGTGTAATCCGGGATTTTCAGTAAATTATAGTTTCTCAGTGCAAGTCACTCTTATTCTATGTACTACACTGTGCATTTCGTGTAATCCGGTATTTTTAGTAAAACTAACTCATATACTATGTACTACACTGTGCGTTTCTTATATTCTAAGGTTTTCAGAGCAACTCACTCATATAATATGTACTACTGTGCATTTCCTGTAATCCGGGTTTTTCAAATATTCTAAGTTTTTCAGTGTAACTCACTCATATACTATGAACTACACTGTGAATTTCGTGTAATCCGGGTTTTTCAGTAAACTCAATCATATACCATGTACTAGACTGTTCGTTTCTTATATTCTAAGTTTTTCAGAGCAACTCACTCATATACTACGTACTACTGTGCATTTCCTGTAATCCGGGTTTTTCAAAAATTCTAAGTTTTTCAGTGTAACTCACTGATATACTATGTACTACACTGTGGATTTCGTGTAATCCGGGTTTTTCAGTAAATTATAAGTTTCCCAGTGCAACTCACTCATATACTATGAACTACACTGTGCATTTCGTGTAATCCGGGTTTTTCAGTGCAACTCACTCATATACTATGAACTACACTGTGCATTTCGTGTAATCCGGGATTTTCAGCAAAACTCACTCATATACTATGTACTACACTGTGCGTTTCTTATATTCTAAGTTTTTCAGTGCAACTCAGTCATATACCATGTACTACACTGTGCATTTCGTGTAATCCGGGTTTTTTGGTAAATTCTAAGTTTTCCACTGTAACTCACTCATATACTATGTAGATTTCGTGTAATCCGGGTTTTTGAGTAAAACTCACTCATATACTATGTACTAGACTGTGCGTTTCTTATATCTAAGTTTTTCACTGCAACTCACTCATATACTATGTACTACACTGTGCATTTCGTGTAATCCGGGTTTTTCAGCAAAACTCAATCATATACCATGTAGTACACTCTGCGTTTCTTATATTCTAAGTTTTTCAGTACTACACTGTGCATTTCGTGTAATCCGGGTTTCTCAGTAAATTCTAAGTTTTTCAGTGCAACTCACTCATATACTATGTACTACTGTGCATTTCGTGTAATCCGGGTTTTTCAGAGCAACTCACTCATATACTATGTGCATTTCTTATATTCTATATTTTTCAGAGCAACTCACTCATATACTATGTACTACTGTGCATTTCGTGTACTACGGGTTTTTCAGTAAATTCTAAGTTTTTCAGTGCAACTCACTCATATACTATGTACTACACTGTGCGTTACTTATATTCTAAGTTTTTCAGTGCAACTCACTCACTACACTGTGCATTTCGTGTAATCCGGGTTTTTCAGTAAATTAGAAGTTTCTCAGTGCAACTCCCTCATATACTATGTACTGCACTGTGCATTTCGGGTAATCCGGGTTTTTCAGTAAATTCTAAGTGTGTCAGTGCAACTCA
Organism: Mus caroli; assembly: GCF_978045245.1. Lineage (NCBI taxonomy): Eukaryota > Metazoa > Chordata > Mammalia > Rodentia > Muridae > Mus > Mus caroli. The sequence continues at coordinate 648,750 of NW_028227339.1, forward strand.
CTCATATACTATGTACTACACTGTGCGTTTCTTATATTCTAAGTTTTTCAGTGCAACTCACTCATATACTATGTACTACACTGTGTGTTTCTTATATTCTAAGTTTTTCAGTGCAGCTCACTCATATACTATGTACTACACTGTGCGTTTCTTATATTCTAAGTTTTTCAGTGCAAAACACTCATATACTATGTACTACACTGTGCATTTCGTGTAATCCGGGTTTTTCAGTAAAACTCAACTCACGAATATATTATGTACTACACTTTTCATTTCTTGTAATCCGGGTTTTTCAGTAACTTCTAGGTTTTTCAGTGCAACTCACTCATATACTATGTACTACACTGTGCATTTCGTGTAATCTGGGTTTTTCAGCAAAACTCAATCATATACAGTACTACAAATGTGCGTTTCTTATATTCTAAGTTTTTCAGTGCAACTCACTCATTTCCTATTTACTACACTGTGCATTTCGTGTAATCCGGGATTTTCAGTAAATTATAGTTTCTCAGTGCAAGTCACTCATATTATATGTACTACACTGTGCATTTCGTGTAATCCGGTATTTTTAGTAAAACTAACTCATATACTATGTACTACACTGTGCGTTTCTTATATTCTAAGTTTTTCAGAGCAACTCATTCATATACTATGTACTACTGTGCATTTCCTGTAATCCGGGTTTTTCAAAAATTCTAAGTTTTTCAGTGTAATTCACTGATATACTATACTACACTGTGGATTTCGTGTAATCCGGGTTTTTCAGTAAATTATAAGTTTCCCAGTGCAACTCACTCATATACTATGAACTACACTGTGCATTTCGTGTAATCCGGGTTTTTCAGCAAAACTCAATCATATACCATGTACTAGACTGTGCGTTTCTTATATTCTAAGTTTTTCAGAGCTACTCACTCATATACTATGTACTACTGTGCATTTCCTGTAATCCGGGTTTTTCAAAAATTCTAGTTTTTCAGTGTAACTCACTGATATACTATGTACTACACTGTGGATTTCGTGTAATCCGGGTTTTTCAGTAAATTATAAGTTTCCCAGTGCAACTCACTCATATACTATGAACTACACTGTGCATTTCATGTAATCCGGGTTTTTCAGTGCAACTCACTCATATACTATGAACTAGACTGTGCATTTCGTGTAATCCGGGATTTTCAGCAAAACTCACTCATATACTATGTACTACACTGTGCGTTTCTTATATTCTAAGTTTTTCAGTGAAACTCAGTCATATACTATGTACTACACTGTGCATTTCGTGTAATCCGGGTTTTTTGGTAAATTCTAAGTTTTCCACTGTAACTCACTCATATACTATGTAGATTTCGTGTAATCCGGGTTTTTGAGTAAAACTCACTCATATACTATGTACTAGACTGTGCGTTTCTTATATCTAAGTTTTTCACTGCAACTCACTCATATACTATGTACTACACTGTGCATTTCGTGTAATCCGGGTTTTTCAGCAAAACTCAATCATATACCATGTAGTACACTCTGCGTTTCTTATATTCTAAGTTTTTCAGTACTACACTGTGCATTTCGAATAATTCGGGTTTCTCAGTAAATTCTAATTTTTTCAGTGCAACTCACTCATATACTATGTACTACTGTGCATTTCGTGTAATCCGGGTTTTTCAGAGCAACTCACTCATATACTATGTGCATTTCTTATATTCTATATTTTTCAGAGCAACTCACTCATATACTATGTACTACTGTGCATTTCGTGTACTACGGGTTTTTCAGTAAATTCTAAGTTTTTCAGTGCAACTCACTCATATACTATGTACTACACTGTGCGTTACTTATATTCTAAGTTTTTCAGTGCAACTCACTCACTACACTGTGCATTTCGTGTAATCCGGGTTTTTCAGTAAATTAGAAGTTTCTCAGTGCAACTCCCTCATATACTATGTACTGCACTGTGCATTTCCGGTAATCCGGGTTTTTCAGTAAATTAGAAGTTTCTCAGTGCAACTCACTCATATACTATGTACTACACTGTGCGTTTCTTATATTCTAAGTTTTTCAGTGCAACTCACTCATATACTATGTACTACACTGTGTGTTTCTTATATTCTAAGTTTTTCAGTGCAGCTCACTCATATACTATGTACTACACTGTGCGTTTCTTATATTCTAAGTTTTTCAGTGCAAAACACTCATATACTATGTACTACACTGTGCATTTCGTGTAATCCGGGTTTTTCAGTAAAACTCAACTCACGAATATATTATGTACTACACTGTTCATTTCCTGTAATCCGGGTTTTTCAGTAACTTCTAGGTTTTTCAGTGCAACTCACTCATATACTATGTACTACACTGTGCATTTCGTGTAATCTGGGTTTTTCAGCAAAACTCAATCATATACAGTACTACAAATGTGCGTTTCTTATATTCTAAGTTTTTCAGTGCAACTCACTCATTTCCTATGTACTACACTGTGCATTTCGTGTAATCCGGGATTTTCAGTAAATTATAGTTTCTCAGTGCAAGTAACTCTTATTCTATGTACTACACTGTGCATTTCGTGTAATCCGGTATTTTTAGTAAAACTAACTCATATACTATGTACTACACTGTGCGTTTCTTATATTCTAAGTTTTTCAGAGCAACTCACTCATATACTATGTACTACTGTGCATTTCCTGTAATCCGGGTTTTTCAAATATTCTAAGTTTTTCAGTGTAACTCACTCATATACTATGAACTACACTGTGAATTTCGTGTAATCCGGGTTTTTCAGTGAACTCAATCATATACCATGTACTAGACTGTGCGTTTCTTATATTCTAAGTTTTTCAGAGCAACTCACTCATATACTATGTACTACTGTGCATTTCCTGTAATCCGGGTTTTTCAAAAATTCTAAGTTTTTCAGTGTAACTCACTGATATACTATGTACTACACTGTGGATTTCGTGTAATCCGGGTTTTTCAGTAAATTATAAGTTTCCCAGTGCAACTCACTCATATACTATGAACTACACTGTGCATTTCGTGTAATCCGGGTTTTTCAGTGCAACTCACTCATATACTATGAACTACACTGTGCATTTCGTGTAATCCGGGATTTTCAGCAAAACTCACTCATATACTATGTACTATACTGTGCGTTTCTTATATTCTAAGTTTTTCAGTGCAACTCAGTCATATACTATGTACTACACTGTGCATTTCGTGTAATCCGGGTTTTTTGGTAAATTCTAAGTTTTCCACTGTAACTCACTCATATACTATGTAGATTTCGTGTAATCCGGGTTTTTGAGTAAAACTCACTCATATACTATGTACTACACTGTACGTTTCTTATATCTAAGTTTTTCACTGCAACTCACTCATATACTATGTACTACACTGTGCATTTCGTGTAATCCGGGTTTTTCAGCAAAACTCAATCATATACCATGTAGTACACTCTGCGTTTCTTATATTCTAAGTTTTTCAGTACTACACTGTGCATTTCGTGTAATCCGGGTTTCTCAGTAAATTCTAAGTTTTTCAGTGCAACTCACTCATATACTATGTACTACTGTGCATTTCGTGTAATCCGGGTTTTTCAGAGCAACTCACTCATATACTATGTGCATGTCTTATATTCTATATTTTTCAGAGCAACTCACTCATATACTATGTACTACTGTGCATTTCGTGTAATACGGGTTTTTCAGTAAATTCTAAGTTTTTCAGTGCAACTCACTCATATACTATGTACTACACTGTGCGTTACTTATATTCTAAGTTTTTCAGTGCAACTCACTCACTACACTGTGCATTTCGTGTAATCCGGGTTTTTCAGTAAATTAGAAGTTTCTCAGTGCAACTCCCTGATATACTATGTACTGCACTGTGCTTTCGGATAATCCGGGTTTTTCAGTAAATTCTAACTGTTTCAGTGCAACTCACTCATATACTTTGTACTACACTGTGCGTTTCTTATATTCTAAGTTTTTCAGTGCAACTCACTCATATACTATGTACTACACTGTGTGTTTCTTATATTCTAAGTTTTTCAGTGCAGCTCACTCATATACTATGTACTACACTGTGCGTTTCTTATATTCTAAGTTTTTCAGTGCAAAACACTCATATACTATGTACTACACTGTGCATTTCGTGTAATCCGGGTTTTTCAGTAAAACTCAACTCATGAATATATTATGTACTACACTGTTCATTTCCTGTAATCCGGGTTTTTCAGTAACTTCTAGGTTTTTCAGTGCAACTCACTCATATACTATGTACTACACTGTGCATTTCGTGTAATCCGGGTTATTCAGCAAAACTCAATCATATACAGTACTACAAATGTGCGTTTCTTATATTCTAAGTTTTTCAGTGCAACTCACTCATTTCCTATGTACTACACTGTGCATTTCGTGTAATCCGGTATTTTTAGTAAAACTAACTCATATACTATGTACTACACTGTGCGTTTCTTATATTCTAAGTTTTTCAGAGCAACTCACTCATATACTATGTACTACTGTGCATTTCCTGTAATCCGGGTTTTTCAAAAATTCTAAGTTTTTCAGTGTAATTCACTGATATACTATACTACACTGTGGATTTCGTGTAATCCGGGTTTTTCAGTAAATTATAAGTTTCCCAGTGCAACTCACTCATATACTATGAACTACACTGTGCATTTCGTGTAATCCGGGTTTTTCAGTGCAACTCACTCATATACTATGTACTACACTGTGTGTTTCTTATATTCTAAGTTTTTCAGTGCAAAACACTCATATACTATGTACTACACTGTGCGTTTCTTATATTCTAAGTTTTTCAGTGCAACTCATTCATATACTATGAACTACACTGTGCATTTCGTGTAATCCGGGATTTTCAGCATCTCACTCATATACTATGTACTACACTGTGCGTTTCTTATATTCTAAGTTTTTCAGTGAAACTCAGTCATATACTATGTACTACACTGTGCATTTCGTGTAATCCGGGTTTTTTGGTAAATTCTAAGTTTTTCACTGTAACTCACTATTATACTATGTAGATTTCGTGTAATCCGGGTTTTTGAGTAAAACTCACTCATATACTATGTACTACACTGTGCGTTTCTTATATCTAAGTTTTTCACTGCAACTCACTCATATACTATGTACTACACTGTGCATTTCGTGTAATCCGGGTTTTTCAGCAAAACTCAATCATATACCATGTACTACACTCTGCGTTTCTTATATTCTAAGTTTTTCAGTACTACACTGTGCATTTCGTGTAATCCGGGTTTCTCAGTAAATTCTAAGTTTTTCAGTGCAACTCACTCATATACTATGTACTACTGTGCATTTCGTGTAATCCGGGTTTTTCAGAGCAACTCACTCATATACTATGTGCATTTCTTATATTCTATATTTTTCAGAGCAACTCACTCATATACTATGTACTACTGTGCATTTCGTGTAATACGGGTTTTTCAGTAAATTCTAAGTTTTTCAGTAAACTCACTCATATACTATGTACTACACTGTGCGTTACTTATATTCTAAGTTTTTCAGTGCAACTCACTCACTACACTGTGCATTTCGTGTAATCCGGGTTTTTCAGTAAATTAGAAGTTTCTCAGTGCAACTCCCTGATATACTATGTACTGCACTGTGCTTTCAGATAATCCGGGTTTTTCAGTAAATTCTAACTGTTTCAGTGCAACTCACTCATATACTTTGTACTACACTGTGCGTTTCTTATATTCTAAGTTTTTCAGTGCAACTCACTCATATACTATGTACTACACTGTGTGTTTCTTATATTCTAAGTTTTTCAGTGCAGCTCACTCATATACTATGTACTACACTGTGCGTTTCTTATATTCTAAGTTTTTCAGTGCAAAACACTCATATACTATGTACTACACTGTGCATTTCGTGTAATCCGGGTTTTTCAGTAAAACTCAACTCACGAATATATTATGTACTACACTGTTCATTTCCTGTAATCCGGGTTTTTCAGTAACTTCTAGGTTTTTCAGTGCAACTCACTCATATACTATGTACTACACTGTGCATTTCGTGTAATCCGGGTTATTCAGCAAAACTCAATCATATACAGTACTACAAATGTGCGTTTCTTATATTCTAAGTTTTTCAGTGCAACTCACTCATTTCCTATGTACTACACTGTGCATTTCGTGTAATCCGGGATTTTCAGTAAATTATAGTTTCTCAGTGCAAGTCACTCATATTCTATGTACTACACTGTGCATTTCGTGTAATCCGGTATTTTTAGTAAAACTAACTCATATACTATGTACTACACTGTGCATTTCTTATATTCTAAGGTTTTCAGAGCAACTCACTCATATACTATGTACTACTGTGCATTTCCTGTAATCCGGGTTTTTCAAAAATTCTAAGTTTTTCAGTGTAATTCACTGATATACTATACTACACTGTGGATTTCGTGTAATCCGGGTTTTTCAGTAAATTATAAGTTTCCCAGTGCAACTCACTCATATACTATGAACTACACTGTGCATTTCGTGTAATCCGGGTTTTTCAGTGCAACTCACTCATATACTATGTACTACACTGTGTGTTTCTTATATTCTAAGTTTTTCAGTGCAAAACACTCATATACTATGTACTACACTGTGCGTTTCTTATATTCTAAGTTTTTCAGTACTACACTGTGCATTTCGTGTAATCCGGGTTTCTCAGTAAATTCTAAGTTTTTCAGTGCAACTCACTCATATACTATGTACTACTGTGCATTTCGTGTAATCCGGGTTTTTCAGAGCAACTCACTCATATACTATGTGCATTTCTTATATTCTATATTTTTCAGAGCAACTCACTCATATACTATGTACTACTGTGCATTTCGTGTAATACGGGTTTTTCAGTAAATTCTAAGTTTTTCAGTGCAACTCACTCATATACTATGTACTACACTGTGCGTTACTTATATTCTAAGTTTTTCAGTGCAACTCACTCACTACACTGTGCATTTCGTGTAATCCGGGTTTTTCAGTAAATTAGAAGTTTCTCAGTGCAACTCCCTCATATACTATGTACTGCACTGTGCATTTCGGGTAATCCGGGTTTTTCAGTAAATTCTAAGTGTTTCAGTGCAACTCACTCATATACTATGTACTACACTGTGCGTTTCTTATATTCTAAGTTTTTCAGTGCAACTCACTCATATACTATGTACTACACTGTGTGTTTCTTATATTCTAAGTTTTTCAGTGCAGCTCACTCATATACTATGTACTACACTGTGCGTTTCTTATATTCTAAGTTTTTCAGTGCAAAACACTCATATACTATGTACTACACTGTGCATTTCGTGTAATCCGGGTTTTTCAGTAAAACTCAACTCACGAATATATTATGTACTACACTGTTCATTTCCTGTAATCCGGGTTTTTCAGTAACTTCTAGGTTTTTCAGTGCAACTCACTCATATACTATGTACTACACTGTGCATTTCATGTAATCCGGGGTTTTCAGCAAAACTCAATCATATACAGTACTACAAATGTGCGTTTCTTATATTCTAAGTTTTTCAGTGCAACTCACTCATTTCCTATGTACTACACTGTGCATTTCGTGTAATCCGGGATTTTCAGTAAATTATAGTTTCTCAGTGCAAGTCACTCATATTCTATGTACTACACTGTGCATTTCGTGTAATCCGGTATTTTTAGTAACACTAGCTCATATACTATGTACTACACTGTGCGTTTCTTATATTCTAAGTGTTTCAGAGCAACTCACTCATATACTATGTACTACACTGTGGATTTCGTGTAATCCGGGTTTTTCAAAAATTCTAAGTTTTTCAGTGTAATTCACTGATATACTATACTACACTGTGGATTTCGTGTAATCCGGGTTTTTCAGCAAATTATAAGTTTCCCAGTGCAACTCACTCATATACTATGAACTACACTGTGCATTTCCTGTAATCCGGGTTTTTTAGTGCAACTCACTCATACACTATATACTACACTGTGCGTTTCTTATATTCTAAGTTTTTCAGTGCAACTCACTCATATACTATGAAGTACACTGTGCATTTCGTGTAATCCGGTATTTTCAGTAAAACTAACTCATATACTATGTACTACACTGTGCATTTCGGGTAATCCCGGTTTTTCAGTAAATTCTAAGCCTTTCAGTGCAACTCGCTCATATACTATGTACTACACTGTGCTTTTCTTATATTCTAAGTATTTCAGTGCAACTCACTCATATACTATGTACTACACTGTGCATTTCGTGTAATCCGGGATTTTCAGTAAATTATAGTTTCTCAGTGCAAGTCATTCTTATTCTATGTACTACACTGTGCATTTCGTGTAATCCGGTATTTTTAGTAAAACTAACTCATATAGTATGTACTACACTGTGCATTTCTTATATTCTAAGTTTTTCAGAACAACTCACTCATATAATATGTACTACTGTGCATTTCCTGTAATCGGGGTTTTTCAAAAATTCTAAGTTTTTCAGTGTAACTCACTCATACACTATGAACTACACTGTGGATTTTGTGTAATCCGGGTTTTTCAGCAAAACTCAATCATATACCATGTACTAGACTGTGCGTTACTTATATTCTAAGTTTTTCAGTGCAGCTCACTCATATACTATGTACTACACTGTGCGTTTCTTATATTCTAAGTATTTCAGTGCAACTCACTCATATACTATGTACTACACTGTGCATTTGGTGTAATCCGGGTTTTTCAACAAAACTCAATCATATACCATGTACTAGACTGTGCGTTTCTTATATTCTAATTTTTTCAGTGCAACTCACTCATATACTATGAACTACACTGTGCATTTCGTGTAATCCGGGATTTTCAGCAAAACTCACTCATATACTATGTACTACACTGTGCGTTTCTTATATTCTAAGTTTTTCAGTGTAACTCACTCATATACTATGAACTACACTGTGCATTTCGTGTAATCCGGGTTTATCAGTAAATTCTAAGTTTTTCTGTGTAACTCACTCATACACTATGTACTACACTGTGCGTTTCTTATATTCTAAGTTTTTCAGTGCAAATCACTCATACACTGTGCATTTCGGGTAATCCCGGTTTTTCAGTAAATTCTAAGCCTTTCAGTGCAACTCGCTCATATACTATGTACTACACTGTGCGTTACTTATATTCTAAGTTTTTCAGTGCAGCTCACTCATATACTAGTACTACACTGTGCGTTTCTTATATTCTAAGTATTTCAGTGCAACTCACTCATATACTATGTACTACACTGTGCATTTCGTGTAATCTGGGTTTTTCAGTAAATTCTAAGTTTTTCAGTGCAACTCACTCATATACTATGTACTACACTGTGCGTTTCTTATATTCTAAGTTTTTCAGTGCAACTCACTCATATACTATGTACTGCACTGTGCATTTCGTGTAATCTGGGTTTTTCAGTAAATTAGAAGTTTCTCAGTGCAACTCACTCATATACTATGTACTACACTGTGCATTTCGGGTAATCCCGGTTTTTCAGTAAATTCTAAGCCTTTCAGTGCAACTCGCTCATATACTATATACTACACTGTGCGTTACTTATATTCTAAGTATTTCAGTGCAACTCACTCATATACTATGTACTACACTGTGCATTTCGTGTAATCCGGGTTTTTCAATAAATTCCAAGTTTTTCAGTGCAACTCACTCATATACTATGTAGTACACTGTGCGTTTCTTATATTCTAAGTATTTCAGTGCAACTCACTCATATACTATGTACTACACTTTGCATTTGGTGTAATCCGGGTTTTTCAACAAAACTCAATCATATACCATGTACTAGACTGTGCGTTTCTTATATTCTAAGTTTTTCAGTGCAACTCACTCATATACTATGTACTACACTGTGCCTTTCTTATATTCTAAGTATTTCAGTGCAACTCACTCATATACTATGTACTACACTGTGCATTTGGTGTAATCCGGGTTTTTCAACAAAACTCAATCATATACCATGTACTAGACTGTGCGTTTCTTATATTCTAAGTTTTTCAATGCAACTCACTCATATACTATGTACTACACTGTGCATTTCGTGTAATCCGGGTTTTTTGTTAAATTCTAAGTTTTTCAGTGTAACTCACTCATATACTATGTACTACACTGTGGATTTCGTGTAATCCGGGTTTTTCAGTAAAACTCACTCATATAGTATGTACTACACTGTGCGTTTCTTATATTCTAAGTTTTTCAGTGACTCTCACGAATATATTATGTACTACACTGTTCATTTCGTGTAATCCGTGTTTTTCAGTAAATTCTAAGTTTTTCAGTGCAACTCACTCATATACTATGTACTACACTGTGCATTTCGTGTAATCCGGGATTTTCAGCAAAACTCACTCATACACTATGCGTTTCTTATATTCTAAGTTTTTCAGTGCAACTCGCTCATATCCGATGTACTACACTGTGCATTTCATGTAATCCGGGTTTTTTGGTAAATTCTAAGTTTTTCACTGTAACTCACTCATATACTATGTACTACACTGGGCATTTCGTGTAATCCTGGATTTTCAGCAAAATTCACTCATACACTGTGCGCTTCTTATATTCTAAGTTTTTCAGTGCAACTCGCTCATATCCGATGTACTACACTGTGCATTTCGTGTAATCCGGGTTTTTTGGTAAATTCTAAGTTTTTCACTGTAACTCACTCATATACTATGTACTACACTGTGCATTTCGTGTAATCTGGGTTTTTCAGCAAAACTCAATCATATACCTTACTACAAATGTGCGTTTCTTATATTCTAAGTTTTTCAGTGCAACTCACTCATTTCCTATGTACATTTCCTGTGCATTTCGTGTAATCGGGATTTTCAGTAAATTATAGTTTCTCAGTGCAAGTCATTCATATTCTATGTACTACACTGTGCATTTCGTGTAATCCGGTATTTTCAGTCAAACTAACTCATATACTATGTACTACACTGTGTGTTTCTTATATTCTATGTTTTTCAGAGCAACTCACTCATATACTATGTACTCCTGTGCATTTCTTATATTCTATATTTTTCAGAGCAACTCACTCATATACTATGTACTACTGTGCATTTCTTATATTCTTAATTTTCAGAGCAACTTACTCATATACTATGTACTACTGTGCATTTCCGGTAATCCGGGTTTTTCAAAAATTCTAAGTTTTTCAGTGTTACTCACTCATATA